>NC_141036.1:58072500-58175000 GCF_052040795.2 Danio rerio
GGATTGGCCAGCCCAGTCACCAGACATGAACATTATTGAGCATGGAGGAGACATTGAAGATAAACACAAAGACTCTTGATGAACTCTGGGAGTCCTGCTGAACGCTTTCTTCTTCATTCCAGATGACTTTATTAATCAGTGATTTGAGTCATGTCAGAGATGTATGGATGCAGTCCTCCAAGCTCATGATGGAGTCAGACACAATATTCATTCTGTCTCCACTGCAGCAGGACTTTATATTCTATACTGGACATTATTACTGTTTAAGACTTTAGTCTAAGCAGAGTCAGAGCTTACTGTCCTAATGAAATCATTCACACTCAAGACATGATCAGATTTTATTTTGGTCCAAGAAGCATCATCTAGAGGCCTTTGCCTTTCATATAAGCCACTTCTGATGCCAAATGATCAACTAAAAGTTATTATTTGATGTTCCTAAACCTTGGATAGGTGACAAGACGTGTGTCAGGTATATATATATATATATATATATATATATATATATATATATATATATATATATATATATATATATATATATATACTGTAGATTTAAATGTATATATATGTAAGGTAAGTAGGCTTTTACTTTAACAATTTGTGTTTTTTCCTTTGTGTTTTTCCTGCATATGAATATATGAGAACATGTATGCTGTGAGTTTGTGTGTTTTGAAACTACACTGTAAAAGCTATATGATCAATTCGTCCTGACAGCATATGTTTTTAGGCAACCCAGGCTCATTCTGAAAATGAAGTCCCATGGACTTTTCTGGAGACTGTGAAATACGTCCGGGGAAGTCTGTATTTTTGCAGTATTTGTTTTCGCGTATCCATGAGAGGCCGCTGTGTGCGCTTTTTTACATCTCAAATGTCTCACGAGTACAGTTCGCACTTGCGCTGTTCTTGCGTAAACCCACCAAAGGCCGCTGTCGACCGACCGACTGACTCAATGATTGACTGTGCGATCGGCCAATCGACCCACCCACCCACTTTCCTCCTTCCCTAAACCCAACCAATTAAACCGATTGACACGCCTGTTTACTTCCCTAAACCCAACTGACCGGTTTACAAAAGCCGAAAAAGAAAAGCTCTCGTCTGATTTCTAACACATTTTCGGATTTTACCACATTCTCACCCTGTTATGAACTTGTTCACTTTATTTTTGGATTCTGTTTTTGTGTCACCTGATTTCTGAAACTGATTTTCTCCGCACTTAAACCCGGTTGTCGTCGTCGTCAACTCCTCTCTGCGCCTCAAGTGCGACGACGTACACGACGAGCTAACTGGACAAGCTGGTTGCTGCGGGAAAGCCAGTAAGCGCCAAAAGGAACGCCGTCATACCGCCCCATATCGTTCGCTTAAAAATGAAATAAAATGCAGCCATATGTATCTCCGGCTACATAATTTGCGATCTCCAGAAACGTCCTCGGGACTACGTTTTCAGAATGAGCCTGGGTTGTTTTTAGGTCTTTGTAACTAAGTTAAGAATGTTCTAACTTAATTTTGTAAGTTAGGCACACTGTTTTAAGTCAATTTAACATAATATAAGTTCAATGGAAGTTAATTTGATTCAATTTAAAAATTTAAGGCAACAAGGATGTTTCACAGTGTAGTTTTTTGTTAAAGAGTGCTAAAACCAACCAAAAAAATAATTAGAGAAGGCCTGTACAATACATAACCCATCAGAAATCTTGACAAAAGCATTCTCCATCCAGGATTCTCACTGAAAGGGCTTTAGTTAAACATGTCGTCTTCCCTCAGGTTCACCGTTGACGGCCTGAAGAGCAATAAGCAGTATGTGTTTCGGGTGAAGTCTGTGGGCGTATCTGGAAACAGCATCTACTCTGAAGAGTCTCCTGTCATTCGAGTCAAAGCAGCACTGAGTAAGAGTTTGACCAGCCGCTGAACCAGAAAGCTTTAAACATGACGCCGGCTTTTCTTAAGTGCACCTGACTGTCTGCATACACTCTAGATAACTGTTTATGTATTTATAAAGCTGTGAGTTAGCTTTCTCCAGAGAGAGAGACAGCGTCTGGGCTGTTTTGACTGGGCTCAGTTACACTAATAAGCATACAAACTGCCTAGCAATGCAGTAACAACAATATCAAATGCCCTAGCAATGCCATGACTTGGAATTAACTAAGAATTAATTAAGTGTACTTACATCAAAATATAAATACAATGTACTTGCATTATGTTCGTAATGTATTGCAGAACACTTCTGGTGCTCTTAAAGTGGGATAAAGGGAAAGTTTTGGTGGTATGTGAAAGTTTAAAGCTGCATTAAAGAGTAAAGGATGGTAAACAGTGTAATTACAAGGGTAATTACAAACAATCATTAAAGATGTCATTGTATGCAGGCATTTAATCAAGCATATATACAATGTAAACACAAGCGCATTGTTATGAAATAATAATTTCAGTGTAAGTGCATATTATTTAAGGCCACTTGACATAAAGTGGGACCAGTTTTTTTGGACAAATGCTTCATCTGTAAGCATCAAACACACATCAACCAAAAGAAAGTAAGAAAGAAAAGGTTTCTTTTAACTCCATGATTCCACTATCGTCACTCAAAAAACAGAAAATATAGTTTCAATAATTATTACAGTGACAAGAAGTTCCCACTAATATGGGAACTAAGAAATTCCCACTAATAATAGTTCCTCTAATAAGCCTACAAACTGCCTAGCAACGCAGTAACAACAATAACAAATGCCCTAGCAATGCCATGACTTGGAATTAGCTAAGAATTAATTAAGTGTACTTACATCAAAATATGAATACAATGTACTTGCATTATGTTCGTAATGTATTGCAGAACACTTCTGGTGCTCTTGAAGTGGGATAATGGTAGGGTTAGGGGAAGTTTTGGTGGTATGTGAAAGTTAAAAGCTGCATTAAAGAGTAAAGGATGGTAAACAGTGTAATTACAAGGGTAATTACAAACAATCATTAAAGATGTATTTATATGCAGGCATTTAGTCAAGCATAAATACAATGTAAACACAATAAGCACATTGTTATGAAATAATAATTTCAGTGTAAGTGCATATTATTTAAGGCCACTTGACATAAAGTGGGACCAGTTTTTTTGGACAAATGCTTCATCTGTAAGCATCAAACACACATCAACCAAAAGAAAGTAAGAAAGAAAAGGTTTCTTTTAACTCCATGATTCCACTATCATAACTCAAAACACAGAAAATATAGTTTCAATAATCATTACAGTGACAAGAAGTTCCCACTGTTCTGTTACACTAATAAGCCTACAATCTGCCTAGCAATGATGTAACAACAATAACAAATGGTCTAGCAACCATCTAACAATGCCATGACATAAAATGATTGGTCATGCCCACATAAATTGATGCAAACTCCATTACTGAAATGAAAGATGATAGCTGCGTCCTAAATGGCACACTATACACTATGCACTTATTCACTATTTACTTACACACTTAACAGCATAGTATATGAATGTAATGTCGTCCCAAATAGAACACTAATGGGTTTTTCACTAAGCGGAAATTCAAACCGATTCCCTGATGATGCCAAATTACCGAAATAAATGACCAAAGTACCAAATAATACCTGCCTTTATATATTTACACTCACCGGCCACTTTATTAGGTACACCTTACTAGTACCAGGTTGGACTCCCTTTTGCCTTCAGAACTGCCTTAATGGCATAGATTCAACAAGGAACTGGACATATTCCTCAGAGATTTTGCTCCATATTGACATGATAGCATCACACAGCTGCTGTAGATTTCTCGGCTGCACATCCATGATGCCAATCTCCCGTTCCACTACATCCCAAATGTGCTCTATTGGAATGAGATCTGGTGACTGTGGAGGCCATTTGAGTCCAGTGAACTTATTGTCATGTTTAAGAAACCAGTCTAAGAAGATTCACGCTGTCGTATTCTGCTTGTGTAGCCCATCTGCTATTCTCTGTAAACCCCAGAGAAGGTTGTGTGTATCCCAATGGAACAGCAGTTTCTTAAATACTCAGACCAGCTGGACACCAACAACAACCATACCACGTTCAAAATCACTTAAATCCCCTTTCTTCCCCATTCTGATGCTCACTTTGAACTGCAGCAGATCGCCTTGACCATGTCCACGTCTAAATGCATTAAGTTGCTGACATGTGATTGGCTGATTACAAATTTGCATTAACGAGCAGTCGGACAGGAGTACCTAATAAAGTGGCCAGACAGTGTATATAGACGATAATATTGTTTTTCTATTTTAATCCTTTAGTTTTTCATATTTAAAGATGTTTGTGTACTGATGTGCATCCCTGTGTGTTTATTAAGCAATGAGTATGTGCGTTTTGGACTCGCATAGGCGCATATCACTAACTCATTCTTAAAATGACACATGAAACTTGCGCCATTGACTATAGAGCAGCTTTTAGTTGGACAATGGTCTCCTCAAAGTCGTAATAAACCAACATTGCACCTCGTTTTCAGACCGGCACACCTATGGGTGCACAAATAGGCGCAAATACAAATGCTGTTTAACTAATTTGACACAAAACATGAAAATAAAACCTGCGCCAGGCTGAAAATAGCAACAAAATAAAAGGAAAGGGGTCTGAATGCAGACCTGGTGCAGTGCAATCTGAGCTTCATCCAATGCTTTTCATTGTGCTCACCTAACCCCACCCCTAACCCTATCCCTCACAGAGACGTCACTAGCTCCATTTGAGTGTATTGTGTCTGACTGCATCGCAGAGTGATGCAATCTCAGCTTGCATCATAAAGGCTGCATCCAGATACTATTGACTAGTGTCGCACCTGGTGCCACATTGCACTGGTGCATAAAAGTGTTGTTTATCTTATTTTTGTAATTTAAAAGCATCAAAAAATTACATACATGACCTTTAAAGGGCAAAATAAAGACCAAGAAAGAGACAGAGCTCATTGAAAGTGCATTCGACAGACGGCACACTGTACTGCCTCCCTCATTTTGGACAACAATATGAATAAAGTGTTGACATGCCTGTATACTTTGATTAAAATTAGCATACGCCACCCATTTTAATATGAGCTTAATCACATTATTTAGATTGAATTATTGCATTTAAAATATTACAATTGCAATATTACTAAAGTTCCATTATAATCTTTAAGATGGTCCATGTAAACATGTTCTTTGTAATGAGAGAAGATGAAAGTCCACTTGTGTTTTCTGTAGTCAGTTACTGCTGGTGTGTGCTTTAATCTTCATCATACTGTGTGCAGAGGAGCTTCACATGTAATGTTCATTCATTCAGACTCTCCTGCATTAATGTGAGGTCGGATCCGGACAAACGTTCCATCTGTGAGCATCAAACATTATCCTCTCACTCAAAACACAGAAAACGTTTCATTAATTATTACGATGACCAGAAGTTCCCACCCATCACTGTCTGATCATATTAGTGGAGTTAAAGCCCAGGGGTATTCAGTACTTTTAGCTGAAGCCTCTCTTCGGTTTATGTAGTTTTGCCACATTTGGAATTAATCAAGTGCACATAAATAACTAGATGCAAACAGTTTTAATTGCCTGATGGAGGTAGTTGAGGTTGCATGTCAGCAAAAAAAGAGCAGGAATAGGTTTTAATCTTTGTGTTGAGGGAATGCAGAATTGGATCCATTATGGCAAATTTACAGTCCTTCAATTGATTGTGCATTATGTTTAAGGGTTAGTGCTGAATTAATTGCTGTGGTTTTAATGCTTAGAGTTAAAAGGTTGAAACAAATCTAACACATGATGCGTTGGGCTGATGCAAAAGCCATGTAGCTTTTTTTAAAACATACATTTAAGTGTGAATTTAAAGCTGTAAACATGACTAAATACATTTTAAGATTAAAACATGACAACACTGAAAACCAAAACCGTACATTCAAATAAATACGTATCAAATTATATAAATAAGTAAAAAAATAATTATTATATATATATATATATATATATATATATATATATATATATATATATATATATATATATATATATATATATATATATATATATATATATATACACACACACACACACACACACAGTTGAAACCAGAAGTTTACATATACAGTATAAAAAGGCACATAACCATTTTAAAAGAGTCAGATGTTAATGTGACTAAACTTTTTCTCTTTTAGGTCAGGATTAAGTCAGGATTATCAAATGTGTTTCTGTTCTGCTTAATAGCAGAATAATGAGAGAGAGATTGTTTGAGAAATGGTTATAACTCTTCTTGAAAGTCAAGTTAACACACAATAAGATTATTCTGCCTCCGGAACAGCTCAGATGATGATGTCAAGGTTTTGGAAGTTTCTGATTGGCTAATTGACAACATTTGAGTTAATTGGGGGCACAACTGTAGAATAGGAAAAGCTTAAACACACTGCTTCCTTGTGTGACAACATGAGGAAATCAAAAAGCCAGAATCAATAACATAGCCAGATTACAACTTGCTTAATGTCACTGGGAATAATGTTTGGAGACATGTCCTGTGCTCTGATGGAACTAAGATTGAACTGTTTGGCCATAATGAGCAGTGATACATTTGGAGGCCAAAGGGGAAAGCTTACAAGCCTAGCAACACCATCCCAACTGTGAAGTATGGGGGCGGCAGCATCATGTTGTGGGGCTGTTTTGCTGCAGGAGGGACTGGTCCACTTCACAGCATAGATGGCATCATGAAGAAAGAACATTATGGAGAAATACTGAAGCAACATCTCAAGACATCAGCCAGGAAGTTAAAACTTGGCCACAAATGGCTCTTCCAAGCAGACCATGAACTTAAGCATACTGCCAAATTAGTTCAAATGTGCTTTAAGGACAACAGAGTGATTGTTTTGGAGTGGCCATCACAAAGCCCTGATCTCAATCCTATAGAAAATTTGTGAGAAGAGTTGAAAAATCTTGAGAGAGCAAGACAAATCTGACTCAGTTACAGCAATTCTGTCAGGAGGATCGGGCCAAAATTCCTGCAAACTATTGAGAGAAGCTTGTTGAAGGAGACCCAAAACACTTGACCAAAGTTATACAGTTTAAAAGCTTAACAAAATACCAAGTAAATGTGTGTAAACTTTTGACTGTGTAGAAATTAATAAACATTCTCATAAAACAAATTCTCTCATTATTCTGGCATTTAGCAAATGTAAATGATTTAGGTAACCAAACGGACCTAAAATATTAAACATTTAGTATGATTTACCATCAGACATTTGCTAAAAAATGGTAATGTTCCTTATTTAGAGTGTATGTAGACTTCTTATTCATACGATTTATGCTTGTAGCTACATGTTTTTATTCTCCATCACTGACCTATAACATTATATTGCACATAATAATAAAAGATATGTGTCGGAAATGTGATGCTCTTATTTTTGATCAATAAAGGGACTAAGCCGTAGGAAAATTAATCAATTTTTTCGCGCAACTTGATATAAATATAATAATCCAGCCTTAGCTGCCAATAGCCCCTCCCCTTATTCAGCAGCTCCTCCTCAATGTGTTGTGGGTAATATTTGTAGATCATTGTGACAGATGATCTGTCTTATAAATATAAGTGATTTGTGTGTTTATAAAGTGTTGCACTTCAATGTGTCGGCTCCTTTAAGAATGCACTCCTCATTAGTTATGCATGAGGAACATACCACGAGGTTGTATGTTATAGCATGTTCCGGTTAACAAGTGGGCTTATAATAAAGTACAATCTTTACATGAAGATGGACGTGTGTTAATTCCTCAGAGTATCAGTTCACAACAATATTAGCCATTAGAGTAAGCACAGATCTGCACTGAGAAATTTTACCAAAAATAGTAGACCATCCGGGTAACTTCGGAGAGCTCATTTTTAACATTCTATGATATTGTATTTTTGACTAATATTATGACAGACAGTATCCAAATTGGGATGCAGCATATGAATTTACTGGTCAAAATGGTTTGTGTTCTGTAACCTTTGACCTTTCCTTTCTTCATTACTGCAGATGTTCCTTCATGTCCATCGGCCATCTCTGTGCTGAACTGCAGCAGAGCGGAGATGGTGATTGGCTGGAGAGCACCTGTCAATCATGGAGGAGACCCTGTGCGCGGATACTACCTGGACCAGAGGCAGAAATCAGAGAGCATCTGGAGAGAGGTCAACGTCAAGCCTGTGAAAGAGAGAGTCTATAAGGTCAGCTCAGATTCTACACTTCCATCTTCTGTTCTTCACATTTTGGGATTTCACAAGGAAAATATGCTGAATGGGAACTCTAGGATGCATGTTAAAAGCACAAAATTAATCAACTGTTCATTCCAAGCACGTATACACTCAACCATTTAGTGTTGTTCCAAATGGCAAATGACGTTTAATGGTTGTCACAAAAACCCAAACTAGCGATATATACTATACTAGTAAATAAACCTGTCATAACTGCATTTACCATCATGAAGCGGCAGAGAATTTTGTTTGCAAAATCCGAAATAAACGTAATAATCCAGCCTTAGCTGCCAATAGCCCCAATAGCTTTAATAACAGCACCCCCTCCTCTTAGTCAGCAGCCCTCTTCCTTTTTTCAGCAGCCCTTCTCTTTAATCAGCAGCTCCTCCTCTTAATCAGCAGCTCCTCCCTTTTTCAGCAGCCCCTCCCCTATATCAGCAGCTTCTCCCTTTTTACAAGAGCTCCTCCTTGTATTTAGCTGGTTCTCCCAATTTTCAGTAGCTCCTCCCCAATAACAGCAGCCCCTCCCTTTAATCAGCAACTCCTCCCCTTACTCAGTAGCCCCTCCCCTTTGATAAAAAGCTCTTTCCTGTATTCAGCAGCTCCACCCATTATTCAGCTGCTCCTCCCTAATGACAGCAGGCCCTTCCCTTTACCAGCAGCTCCTCCTATTATTCAGCAGCTCCTTCTCTTAATCAGCAGCTCCTCCCAAATAACAACACTCCCCCCCTTTATTCAGCAGCCTCTCCCAATCCCCAGCTCCTCCCTCTTTATAAGAGCTCCTCCTTGTATTCAGAAGCTCCTCCCATTAATCCGCAGCTCCTCCTGTTTATCAAGAGCCCCTCCCCTTTTATAAGAGCTCCTCCCTGTATTCAGCACTCTGCCCATTTTCAGCAGCCCCTCCCCTTTTTTGGCAGCTCTTCCCTTTTTACATTAGCTCCTCCCTGTATCCAGCAGTGCCTCCCATTATTCCGCTGCTCCTCCCTAATAACAGCAGCCCCTCCCTTTTCATAAGAGCTCCTCCTTGTATTCAGCAGCTCCTCCCATTATTCAGCTGCCCCTCCCATTTATCAACAGCCCCTCTCCTTTTATAAGAGCTACTCCCTGTACTCAACAGATCCTCCCATTTTTTCAGCAGCTCCACCCCAATAACAGCTTTCCCTCCCTATTATCAGCAGCGGCTCCTCTTTTACAGGAGCTCCTGCTTGTATTCAGCAGTTCCTCCCACTTTTCAGCTACTCCTACCCAATAATAGCAGCCCCTCCCCTTTTATAGTTACCCCTTCCTTTTATCAGAAGCTCCTCCCCTTTTAGAAGAACTCCTCTTTGTATTCAGTTGCATCTCCCCTTTATTAGGAGCTCCTCCCCTTTTACAAGAGCTCTTCCCTCTATTCAGTAGTTCCTTCCCTTAACCAGTAGCCCCTCCCCTTAAACAAGAGCTCTTATCTGTATTCAGTAGATCCTCCCCTTAATCAGCAGCCCCTCCCCTTTATCAACTACCCTTCCCTTCAGATGAACCCCTCCCATTATTAAGCAGCTCCTCAACATTTTTCAGCAATTCCTCCCCTTTATCAGCAGCGCCTTCCCTTTAACAGCAGCTCCTCCCTTTTAATAGTAATCTTCCCCTTGATCTATAGCCCCTCCCCTTTTAGAATAACCCCTCCGCTTTATTAGGAGCTCCACCCCTTTTAGAAGAACTTCTCGCTGTATTCAGTTGTCCCTCTCCTTTATCAGGAGCTCCTCCCCTTTTACAAGAGCTCCTCCCTGTATTCAGTAGCTCCTCCCCTTAACCAGTAGCCCCTCCTCATTTACAAGAGCTCCTCCCTGTATTCAGAAGCTACGCCCCTTAACCAGTAGCCCCTCCCCTTTTCAAGAGCTTCTCCCTCTGTTCAGTAGTTCTTCCCTTTAATCAATAGCCCCTCCCCTTTTACAAGAGCTCCTTCCTGTTTTCAGTAGCTCCTCCCATTAACCACTAGCCCCTCCCCTTTTACAAGAGCTCTACTCTGTATTTAGTAGCTCCTCCCCTTAATCAGCAGCTCCTCCTCTTTACCAGCCACTCCTTCCCTTCTGCTCTGACTGTTGAGTGTATGAAGCGTTTAAGATAACACACTTCATACCAGACCCATTGTGGTTTGCTATGGGTCGATCTCACGTGAGTGACAGGTTGACCCCGCCCTCATTTGTATGATCACCAATCCGAGAAGTTATTTTCATTGAAGATCAAAAGAGATAATGAGATCAATGAATCATTTAACACACACCGCATTGTTCTATATAACTGAACAACTGTTCATTTGCTGAGTTTGTTCAGTGCAGATATTTCAATACAGCCACACAGGGCAAAGGTGAACCTACTCATCTGCCTTTGTCTGTGCTTTCTCACTTTAAACGTGTCACTGAGCAACCGCTGTGTCCATGGAGACTTAATTAACTTGTTTATTTTTAATTGTTTTCACTGTTTAATTAGCCTGTGCTCTAGCGTTAACATGGCATTAGTGGTGTGATGAAAAAGTCACTGTTAGAGAAAGTGATGTTTAATTTGAGATCTATATTGAGTTTTAAAGTAGGATTAAAGCAGATACATGCTAACCAATGCAGCGTGTCAATTTTTAACTGTTGTGTTGTTTACTAACACATTATTCTGACATGTTTAAATAAATGTAGTTTAATTAAAATAATATAGGCAACACGGTGGCTCAGTGGTTAGTACTGTGGCCTCAAAGCAAAAAGGTTGCTGGTTCGAGTCCCGGCTGGGTCAGTTGACATTTCTGTGTGGAGTTTGCATGAATTGATGAACTAAATTGGCCGTAGTGTATGAGTGTGTGTGTGAGTGTGTACAGTACTCGGTTGCAGCTGGAATGACATCCACTGTACAAAACATATGCTCGATAAGTTAGCAGTTCATTCCGCTGTGGTGACCACTGATAAATACGGATTAAGCCGAAGGAAAATTAATGAATGAATAAAATAATATACAGAATAATAGAATAAATAAATATGAAAATAAATATAAAAATGAGAAGAAAGAGAGGGAATAAATAAATAAATAAAATATGAGAACAAACATTAAAAATAGGAAAAATTAAAAAAATAATAAATAAAAAAATAAAAAAGAAGAATGAGAAAAGAAATATAGAAATAAATAAAATAGAGAGAACAAATAAATAAATTAATGGAGAAATATGAAAAGAGAGAAGAAATAAATATGAGAAGAAATATAAAAAAACAAATAAATTAGAAAGAATAGCAAAAAGAGAAGAAATATGAGAGAATAAATATAAAAATAGAGAAGAGAGAATAATAAATAAATGTGAAGAAATGTAAAAATAAATATAAACAGAGAAAAAATATAAGAGAGAATAAATAAATAAATAAATGTGAAACAGTAAATATAAAAAGAGAAAAATAGTTGGAGAATAATAAAATATGAGAGAAGAAGCATAAAAATTGAGGAAAGAGAAATAATAAATAAATAAATGAGAAAAAATTGAGAAAATGGAGAAAATAGAATAAATGAATAAATAAATATGAGAGAAAAGAAGAGAAAAATAGAGGGAAAAAAGATAAGAGCGCAAGAAGAAATAAATATGAGATAAGGATATGAAAATAGAGAAACAAGTGAGAGAATAAATTAATGAATAAGTAAATAAATACATAAAAATATGATAGAAGAAATATAAAAATAGAGAAGAGAGAATGAATAAATATGAAACAGTACATATAAAAATAGAAACAAAAGAGATAAAGAGTTGGAGAAGAAACAATTATGAGAGAAGAAATATAAAAATAAAGAAAAGAGTGAAAAAATTAATGAGAATAAATATGAAAAGAAAGAGAGGGGGAGAAGAATTATGTAAGTAGAAAAAAGAAAGATAATAAATAAGTGAGAAAGAATAGAAAAAAAGAAAATAGAATGAATGAATGAATGAATGAATGAATGAATGAATGAATGAATGAATAAATAAATAATTAAATATGAGAAAAAATATAAATATAAAGAGAAAAAAGACAAAAGAACAAGGAATAAATAAATATGAGAGAAGAATATAAAAAGAGAGAAAAAAGTAAGAGAATAAATGAACGAATAAATAAATAAAAAGATTAATAAATATGAAAATTAGAAACATAAAAATAAAGGTGACAGAATAAATAGATAGATAGATAAATAAATAAATGAATAAATAAATACAAATAATAATAAATAGATAGATAATAAATAATTACATAATTAATTAATTGTAAAAAATGAGAGAAGAAATATAAAAATAGACGAGTAAATAAATAAAGTAATGAATAAAAATGAGAAAAGAGATACAAAACGAAAGAAAAGGAAATGATTGAGAATAAATAAACATGAAAGAAGAAATGCAAGAATAGAAAGGAAAGAGTTAATCAGGGTTTATGTGTTAGTATAGCGTGTGATGAGTGCACAGCGCCCTCTGATGGACACAATCCTTCACTACTTCAGCCTTCAGTCTCCTCCTATTAACATCAGCAGAAAAACTGTTCGAGGGACAAGACGAGGTTATTTCACTCACGGGATGTTTCAGACTGCATCATGTCAATTAAGAACATTGATCTCTGAGCCTGTCGCATGTGAATCCCATGTTAATGAGACACACACACATTCGCGGCTCCTGTCCAGCTTCATTAAAGGAGACCTATTTTCCTTCTTTACACAAGATGTGAATAAGTTTCTGATGTCCCTAGAGCGTGTAGTGAAGCATCAGCTCAAAATACCATCAAATTTTGTTTTATAACTCTCTGAAACTGACCCTTTTAGGCTTTTATCCTAATTGTGGCTTTTTAGTATAGAGCCAGATCAGTTTAAAAAATAATACAATTACAAAATAAAATTAATACATCCACCACACAATTCACACTTACAAAGTCCAATTTATAAGATTTCATAAATACACAAATCCAGTTCGTAAATTCAAAACACGCAACAAAAATACACAATCATTTGGAAATTTACACAACACTATTCATAAATATACAAATCTAATTCGTAAATTCAAAACACAATTCATAAATACACAAATCTAATTCGTAAATTCAAAACACAATTTATAAATACATAAATCCATTTAGTAAATTCAAAACATGCTTAAAAATACACAAATCCAATTCATAAATTCTAGACATGTTTCGTAAATGCGCAAATCCAATTTGTAATTTCTAGACATGATTCATAAATACACAAATCCAATTCGTAGGATCAAAACACGATTCATAAATACACAAATGCAATTTTTTACTTCAAAGTAAGCTTAAAAAATACATAAATCCAATTTATAAATTCAAAACACGCTTAAAAAAACACACAAATGCAATTCGTAAATTCCAAACACAATTTGTAAATACACAAATCCAATTCGCAAATTCAAAACACGATTAAAAAATACACAAATCCAAGTTGTAAATTCAAAACATGATTCAAATATACATATCTAATTTGGAAATTCAAAACGCAATTCGTGATACACAATTCCAATTCGTAAATTAAAAACATGATTCAAAAATACCCAAATCCAATTCGTAAATTCAAAACACAATTGGTGAATAAACACTTCCAATTCATAAAATAAAAATACGATACAAAAATACCCAAATCCAATTCGTAAAATAAAAACACAATTTATAAATGCACAAATCAGGTGCGTAAATTCGAAACACAATTTGAAATACACAATTCCAATTCGTAAATTCAAAACACAATTCGTAAATACACAATTCCAATTAGTAAAATAAAAACTTGATTCAAAAATACACAAATCCAATTCGTAATTTCAAAACACAATTGGTGAATAAACACTTCCGATTCATAAAATAAAAATACGATACAAAAATACACATCTAATTCGTAAAATCAAAACACAATTCGTAAATACAAAAATTCAATTTGCAAATTCGAAACACGATTCAAAAACACACAAATCAAATTCGTAAATTCAAAACACGATTAAAAAATACACAAATACAAAATTCGTAGACTAATAATTTTACTCGTGAATTCACAAATTGTGTGTTGTATTCATGAATTACATTTTATAGATTTTGTAAATGTGAATTGTGCTATGCATGTATGCATTTTATTTTGTAAATGTATAATTCTTGAGACTGGTCTGGCTTGATATTTTTGTGACTTTCACTTTAAATTCAAATGAGATTGTGCTCTTTTCAAAAGAGGGCGGAGCTACACAAGCATAGTGTCAGCATAGTGGCAGATTCAAAAACAAGACTAACATCCTATGCTAATGAGGGAGAGATAGTCGGCGGCCATAGTAGTTGGCGATTTTCCCCTCTGATGACACGCACAAAGGAAGATGTTTCTGCAGAACACTTAATGTTTCTTAATTCATTTTTACCATTAGATGCTGGTTATCACATAATCCTGCCACACAACTGTGTTTAAACCCCTTATAAAAGTGATCTCTGCATAATAGGTGCCCTTTAAAACACACAGTGAACATGTGTGCGTAAATCTGCCCTCTGCTGGAGGCGCTCTGTCCTGCAGCTCTCAGATAAGCCTCTGATATGATAAGAGGATTCAGGCAATGGTTAATCACGGGTCTAAAGGCTCTAAAAGGCCTGTTTTCCTAAATCCAATCCCAATTACGTGTGTGTCTAGGTGGCCACTTGTCATTACAGAAAAGCTGTGTTTATGGGATAAGCAGCTCTCAGGCCTAATTCTCCTCCATATAGATGTCAACCAGCGGATCAATGGGCTGGAGATAAACACTTCTCTCTGGACAGACTTAATTACTGGTTACTAAACTATAGAATTTAAATGAAAAACCATAAAAAAAAAACATTTACATGTTGAAATAAATATAACAAAAAATTAATAAAATAAATAAATATAATTATAATTATAATAAAATTTGATTAGGCAACGCAGTGGCGCAGTAGGTAGTGCTGTCACCTCACAGCAAGAATGTCACTGGTTTGAGCCTTGGCTAGGTCAGTTGGCGTTTCTGTGTGGAGTTTGCATGTTCTTCCTGCGTTCGTGTGGGTTTCCTCCGGGTGCTCCGGTTTCCCCCACAGTCCAAACACATGCAGTACAGGTGAATTGGGAAGGCTAAATTGTCCGTAGTGTATGAGTGTGAATGAGTGTGTTTGGATGTTTCTCAGAAATGGGTTGTGGCTGGAAGGGCATCCACTGCGTAAAAACATGCTGGATAAGTTGGCGGTTCATTCCACTGTGGAGACCCCGGATTAATAAAGGGACAAAGCCGACAAGAAAATGAATGAATGAATTTCGTTTTGTCTTTTATTTTAGCTTTATTTTTGTCTGTTTTGTTTTAGCTGACGGGTCTTCAGGAAGGACATTTTTACCAGTTTCGAGTTTTTGCAGCCAATATTATAGGAGTGGGCAAACCTTCTGAACCCAGTGAACTGCTCTTATGTGAGCCCTGGACCATGCCTGAGCCGGGTGAGTCACAGTCAACTATGGACAATATTAGAGATTTGACATGCTTTATGTTTAATAAATGACAGGTACATTCAGGGCTTCATCTGCAATTGTTGATTATGACTTGGTTTTCATTTATGTGAAAAGATTGAATATCCACTCATATTACAGCATGTTCTTATACAGTTATCATTGACTTTCAGAGATGCGTTTCTTACACTATATTGATTACAGCATTGAATAACAGGCTGTTCTTATGTTATCCCCCTTTATTTTAGATTAGACTGCATTATTTCACTGACTAGACATTCATTTAACAAGAAATTAGATAAATTGCTTGTCTTGTTTGTGATTCCTCATATGCAAAATACTATAGTAATATATAGTACATACTACAGTGTTTTTGAACCATACTGTACAATTGATATGTTGTGGGGATTCTATAGTTGCTATGGTAACACGGAAATGCTTGAAGTTTCTTCCAACCCGACTCTACATCATAACATTTCAATTCACATGGATGGGGCAACCATTACTGCATCCAAAATGGTGAAAAGCCTTGGAGTAACGATTGATGACCAACTAAACTTCTCTGACCACATTTCTAGAACTGCTCGATCTTGCAGATTCACTCTCTATAACATCAGAAAGGTCCGACCCTTCCTATCTGAACATGCAGCTCAACTCCTTGTTCAAGCTCTTGTTTACTCCAGACTGGACTATTGCAACTCTCTACTAGCTGGGCTTCCAGCTAACTCTATTAAACCTCTTCAGCTGCTTCAGAACGCAGCAGTACGAGTGGTCTTTAATGAACCTAAAAGAGCACATGTCACTCCGCTGCTCATCCGTTTGCACTGGCTGTCAGTTGCTGCCCGCATCAAATTCAAGGCTCTGATGTTTGCTTACAAAGCGACTTCTGGATTTGCTCCTTCTTATCTGCTCTCACTTCTGCAGATGTATGTGCGCTCCAGAAACTTGCGTTCTGTGAATGAACGTCGCCTCGTGGTTCCATCCCAAAGAGGGAAGAAATCACTTTCCCGAACTTTCGCATTCAATCTGCCCAGTTGGTGGAATGAACTCCCTAACTGCATCAGAACGGCAGAGTCACTCGCTGTCTTCAAGAAACGACTAAAAACTCAACTATTTAGTCTCCACTTTCCTTACTAATCTGCAATTGCCTATCTGGCTCCACTGCTAACTGTATTACAAAAAAATTTAAATAAAAATACTATTGTTTTGCTACTTACACTTTACATACCTGAAACTTTCCTACAGCACTTATTCATTGTTGCTCTTATAGTTATGTAAATTGCTTCCTTCTCATTTGTAAGTCGCTTTGGATAAAAGTGTCTACTAAATGACTAAATGTAAATGTAAACACAACAACAATAGTAATTGATCTGTTGTGGTGATTATATAGTTGCCATGGTAACAACAACTATAATAATCGATCTGTTGTGGTGATTCTATAGTTGCTATGGCAACACAACAACAATAGTAATTTATCTGTTGTGGTGATTCTATAGTTGCTATGGTAACACAACAACAATAGTTGTTGATCTGTTGTGGTGATTCTATAGTCGCTGCGGTAACACAACAACTATAGTAATCGATCTGTTGTGGTGATTCTATAGTTGCTATGGTACCACAACAACTATAGTAATCGATCTGTTGTGGCGATTCTATAGTTGCTATGGTAACACAACAACAATAGTAATTGATCTTTTGTGGTGATTCAATAGTCACTGTGGTAACATAACAATCAAAGTAATTGATCTGTTGTGGTGATTCTGTAGTTGCTATGGTAACACAACTATAGTAATTGATCTGTCGTGGTGATTCTATGGTTGCTGCGGTAACACACTGACTATAGTAATTGATCTGTTGTGGTGATTCTATAGTCGCTATGGTAACACAACAACTCTACCAATTGACTTGTTGTGGTGATTCTATAGTCGCTATGGTAACACAACTATAGTAATTAATCTGCTGTGGTGATTTTATAGTTGCTATGGTAACACAACAACTATAGTAATTGATTTGTGGTTATTCTATAGTCACTATGGTAACACAACTATAGTAATTGATCTGTTGTGGTGATTTTATAGTTGCTATGGAAACACAACTGTAGTAATTGAACTGTTGTGGTGATTCTATAGTAGCTGCGGTAACACAACAACTATAGTAATTGATCTGTTGTGGTGATTCTATAGTTGCTGTTGTAACACAACAACTATACTAATATAAATAAATGAGCCAGTAGTTTTCTACAACTAGGGTCTATTTTACTACAAAACACCACAGTTCACTGTAGTAAAACTGAAGTATACTACAGTATTAAATACAGTTTATCAGATCACTATAGGCAGTTATACTCCATTCATTAACAGTTTTGTATATACTATAATATATACAGTATAATGCACTTTACTATTCTATGGTTTAAAAACAATAGCATTTACTTGAAAATACTATATTTTTTTCTCATGTGGGTATATGTGTGTTAGATGATAAGCACAGCTCAAATAAAGAACTGTAAATATAAGAGAAATAAATAATCACGATAACAAGTATTGACAAAAAGTTGCAGAAAATATAGCAACATGAATAAACAATGATGCTCGATATCAGTATGAATGTGTAATAATTACATATAATATCATATATGAATGATCATATACGTATGAATATAAATAATCCTATCTTGCAGGCTGTCCTTATGATCTGGAGTTCAGAGAAGTGAGACGTGACTCTCTGGTGCTGCTGTGGGCGGAGCCTCTTTACAAGGGACAATCAGAGATCACTGGCTATATAGTGGAGATCAGTGAGGGGGCGGAGTCTGAGGGTTGGACCCGCGTGACAAGAGAACTGGTGACAGAAACTCACCTAAAGGTCTGTTTTGTTCTGTTTTTCCCTTCTTGTGCAAAGTTCAGAATTTAATCATATGAATTGATGTGCAGTCTAATTTTGTTGTTTAATTTTAGTCTAATTTTCACAACACGAAACTTTATACAATTTTAAACTACGTAAAAACAATCATTACATTGCAAGTACAGGAATTAGTTAAGAATAAAATTGGTGTGTTTGATGAACATAATCAGAATAAAGACAGGAATTAAATTACTTTTGGCACATGTTATCAGAATATAGACTGCAGAAAAATGCAAGGTTTGCCATATATAATGGGAATATTAATTGAAATAAGACTGTGAAACTTGCTGCATATTAATGTAATATAGATGGGAATAAAATCAAACTTTTTGACATATTTAATCCAAATTTAGATTGGAATAAAAACGTAAAAATGTATAGTGTGGTCAGAATATTTGAATTGGAAGAAAAAAAAACTTTAAAGACGCATGTGATCACTATATAGATAGGAGTAAACTGCAATCAGATTATACACTCACTGGCCACTTTATTAGGTACACCTGTCCAATTGCTTGTTAACAAAAATTTCTAATCAGCCAATCACATGGCAGCAGTTATTTAGGCATGTAGACATGGTTGAAGACGATCTGCTGCAGTTCACACCGAGCATCAGAATGTGGAAGAAAGAGGATTTAAGTGACTTTGAACGTGGCATGGTTGTTGGTGCCAGACGGGCTGCTCTGAGTATTTCAGAAACTGCTGATCTACTGGGATTTTTACGCACGACCATATCTAGGGTTTACAGAGAATGCTTCGAAAAAGAGGAAATATCCATTGAGTGGCAGTTCTGTGGGCGCAAATGCCTTGTCAATACCAGAGGTCAGAGGAGAATGGCCAGACTGGTTCCGGCTGACAGAAAGGCAACAGTAACTCAAATAACCACTCGTTAAAACCGAGGTCTGCAGAAAAGCATCTCTGGACACAAAACACGTCCAATATGAGGATTAAGGGAGTTCTAAACGCAAAAGGGGGTCCAACCCTGTACTACTAAGGTGTGCCTAATTAAGTGGCCATTGAGTGTAATGATAATATAGATTGGAATAAAACTGTATAGTTTAGCGTATGCACTGTAGTCGCAATATAGATTAGAACAAAATATCTTTGGGTATGGTAAAATATAGATGGGGAAAAAAAAAAATGTTTGTAAAGTTGTACATAAAGTACAACTTTACATACAGCAAACAATACCATTTTATTCCCATCTATACTTTATGTACAACTTTACAGATGGGAATAAAATAGATGGTAATAAAATGATTAGAATTATTATTATTATTATTTATATAAAAATTAATTATTATTATTATTATTAAAAAATAATAATTATAGATGGGAATAAAATGGTATTGTTTGCTGTATGTAATAAGTACATAGATTGTAATAAAAGTGTAAAGTTTGGTGTGTAATCAGATTATAGATGGGGAACAATTTTAAGTTTGGTGTCTGTAATCAGAATATAGACAGGGGAAAAAATTATCATTTGACATATATAATAATATTAATAAATTAAATATTAAATTAATAAAGATTGTAATAAAAACAATATTTGTTGTATGTTATCAGAATAAAGATTGTAATAATACCATAAAGTTAGACTATGTAATCTGAATATAGATTAGAAAAAAAGTGTAAAGTTTGGTGTGTAATCAGATTATAGATTGGTTAAAAATGTAAAGTTTGTGCTATGTAATCAGAATGTATACAGGGAACAGAAAATGTCATTTGACATATGTATTCCTAATCAGATTGGAATAAAACTGTAACATTTGGTGTATAATCAGCATATAAATGAGGGGGGAAATGTAAAATTAAGTATGTAATCAGAAAATAGACAGGAATAAAATTGTATCATTTGATGTATGTAATCTTAATAAAGATTGCAATAAAACTGTAAAGTTTGACTTTGTAATCAGAATATAGATTGGAATAAAAGTGTAAAGTTTGGAGTTTGTAACTACAATATAGATTGGAATACAGTGGCGCCCCCAGAAAATGTTCTTATGAGTGGCCAGAAGATGCCACACCAAATCTTGGAGTAAAACATAATGAATTCAGTGTAATTCTATTTTTGTTTCTGGTAAATTAAATAATGTGGTTTTAATTCATTTAATTAATGACTCTTGAAATTTTGCAATTTATTCCTTGAAATAATTCAGCATGTGTCAAATAAAAATCAATATTTAGTTTAAAAACCCTTATATATAAATAACTTTTCAGTTCTTTTTCACATACTTTTATTGTACAGCATACAGTATATGCCATGTCTAAAATTAATGAAGATTAATTAATTAATTAATAAAACAAACAAATACAACAGTAACACAATAATAACTGTAGACACACACACACACACACTATACAGACCCTAATAATATAATTTATCCATATTCCTTTTTGAGCCACAATATTATTAATGCAGCTTCTTCTATTGATGTACCTTAAGGTAAATATTAAACTGACATTGCCGTCTATTGAAGGTGTTTGCGTGCTGTCATCGACGATGGGGAGGGTCAGTGAATCCGCTATGGCACCAATCAATTAACAATAATTAGGTGGCTGCTATTTATTAATTTATTTATTGAAATATTGTGAATTTACGTAAGTACATTTAAATTAATAATATCTGAAGCAAATTCATATTGGGGTGGCCACAGGGTTGGCCAGAGTTTACACACGGCCACCCCTTGGGGGCGCCCCTGTTGGAATAAAGTATGTTAGGGTATGGTAAAAAATAGATGGAGAAATAAACTAATGTTTGTAAAGTTGAATATAATCAAAGTATAGATGCAAATAAAATAGTATTGTTTGCCATATGTACTAAGTATATAGGCTGTAATAAAACTTATTGTTTGGTGTGTAATCAGATTATAGATGGGGAAGAAATGTAAGTTTGACATATGTAATCAGAATATGGACAGGAAATAAATTGTATCGTTTGATCTATGTAATCTTAATATAGAGTGCAATATAATCATAAAGTTTGACATATGTAATCAGAATAAAGACTGGAATAAAAGTGGGAAGTTTAAACAAAACATAGACTGAAATAAAGTTGTAAAGTTTGGCGTGTGTGTGGTCAGATGATAAATAGGGAAAACTGAAAAGTTTGGTGTTAATAATTCAAGTATTAATGAGAATAAAACAATATTGTGTGTGTTGCATGCAATAAGTGTCCAATTAGATTGGAAAAAACTGTGTGTGTGTGTGTGTGTGTGTGTGTGTGTGTGTGTGTGTGTGTGTGTGTGTGCGTGTGTGCGTGTGTGCGTGTGTGCGTGTGTGCCTGTGTGCGTGTGTGTGTGTGCGTGTGTGTGTGCGTGTGTATCAGAATATAGATACAGTTTATATAATTGACATCTTTCCATTCTTAAATGTCATTAAAATTCTTTCCATTAGTCTAAAAAATAAACATTATTCGAGTAACCCGGAATCTCTAAATTGACAATCACATGAAAAACAAAGAATTTTGATTGCAAAACAATAATAATATGAATAATAATAATATTAATTCAGCATGTAATAGTTACATTTGCGTCTGTTCCAGAAAAAGCTTTGAATGATGACTGAGCTGTTCTTGTGTGACTGATGGTCAGGTGTGTGATCTGCGCGCGGGTCAGACGTACCGTCTGCGTGTGTGTGCTGTTAATGATGCTGGAGTCGGCATGTGCTCGGTCCCGTCTGAGCCTGTCAGAGCACACACTAAAACAGGTCAGATCTGCATGATGATTACACTCTTCGTTTACAGACAACTGTTTTTACTTTACATTGTTAAAACATTATATCAAAATAAATGTTTTTATGTTACTTTAAAGGGCACCTATTATGCAGAAATCACTTTTATAAGGGGTTTAAACACAGTTGTGTGGTGACAGTCTATGAACATAACCAGCTTCTAATGGTCAACAATTAATTAATTCTGTTGTTTATGATCACACTTGATTAAATCAGTCTGCAGAAACACTTTGATTGACATTCCCCCTTTGTACGTGTCATCAGAGGGGGAAAGCCCCGCCCACTAGTGCCCATCTCTCTCTCATTAGCATAGGACATCAGTGCTGTTTTTGAATCTGCCACTATGCTGAAACATAGGCATTTGTAGCTCCACCCTCTTTTGAAGAAAGCACAACCTCATTTGAATTTAAAGTGACAGTCACCAATACCGCATCAAGCCTAAAAGGGTCAAGTTTCAAAAAGTTATAAAACATTATGTGTGTAATATTTTGAGCTGAAACTTCACACACACACACTTTAGGCACATCATAGACGCATTTTACATCTTGTAAAAAGGGGCATAATAGGTCACCTTTAACTTAATTTAATACATTAATCAGGTTTCAATAACCTTTTTTTAAGCTATACATGGTTTAACATAATATATAAGGTAGTTTGACTGATTTAAGTTGAGATGACTGGAAAAGTTAATGTAATCCAAATGCAGGAAGATTTTTTTTTTACAGTACAGCACATGTCTGCCAACAGGAACCAAAGAGATGGAGATCGGGGTTGATAATGACGGCTTCATATTTCTGAGTTTTGAAGCTCCTGATGGCACTGATGAAGGAGTCTTTAGGTGGAATAAAAACTATGGAAAAGCCATTGATGCCGGACGAGCCCGACTGGAGAACAAAAACAACAGGTCTTCTTTTATTGTCATTCATTCATTTTCAATCGGCTTAGTCCCTTTTTTAGTCAGCGGTCGCCACAGCGGAATGAACCGCCAACTATTCCAGCATATGTTTTGCATATGTTTTCCGCAACCCAGTTCTGGGAAACACCCATACACACTTATTCACACACACACAGACACTCACTACGGCCAATTTAGTTAATCAATTCACCCATAGCGCATGTGTTTGGACTGTGGGGGAAACCGAAGCACCCGGAGGAAACCCACGCCAACATGGGGAGAACATGCAAACTCCACACAGAAAGGCCAACTGACCCCAGTTGGGACTCGAACCAGCGACCTTCTTGCTGTGAGACAACAGTGTTAACCACTTAGCCACCGTGTCACTCTTTTTTGTATTATTCTTTTCCCAGAGATGGGTTGCGGCTGGAAGGGCATCCGCTGCGTAAAAATGTGCTGGATAAGTTGGCGGTTCATTCCGCTGTGGCGACCCCAGATTAATAAAGGTACTAAGCCGACAAGAAAAAAAATTAATGAATGATTATTATTAGTTATTTATTATTATTATTATTATTATTATTATTATTATTATTATTATTATTAAGCAGATACTAGAATAACAGTAAGTACATGACATGTGAAATGCGTAGTATAGTCTGCTGGTTTTAAACATACAGAATAATAATGAAATACACTTTTGTTTACAACCAAAACATCACCTTTATGTCAACCTAAATCGACCCTACATTAGACTTTTTTATTATCATATTTTATTTATAAAAGATTTGTACAGGCACAAAGCAAAACGTTAGTATACAGTCTGTAATCATTATTATATAAATGATAACTAAGCAGAAAAACAGCTCTTTAGCTAACATTTCACGATATGAGAACTTTGTTAGTCATTTGTTTTGGAGGCATATATATTTTTGGTCACACTTTATGTTAAGGTACAATTCACACTATTAACAAACCAGTAACTAGCTCAAAAAACTGGTGTAGTCCTTGCTATACGCACGTATACTCAGTATGCCTACTTTTTTCCACAAGCTTTTTGGGTATTACCACTTCTGAGGATCAATAATTGCGTATACCCTTGGTATACTCACTTGTTTTGGTGATTAGACTTCCCTAATTTATGTGTGTTTGCGTCTCCTTTAACTGTCTAACAAATGTATTTTTTAAACTCGCATCTTAATTTGTTGCAACTGGTGCATTTGTTTAATTTGCGCCATTCCCCGCACCCTGACGACTGCAGCAGCTGTGAGAACATTTCCTGAGAGTTTTTCAAAGATCACAACAAATCAACTGAATGATGTCTCGCTGAAACTTTCAAGTAAAATTAAAAAACAGCAGGGGGTGTCCTTTTAGCACTTCTATATTTCCATTCGGCCCCCCTAAAACATTTTGTCATGCACTGTACATCCCCAAATGACCGCCTCAGTCCTCTTTAAATTTTTTATTTAAAAACGGCAGCAGACTTCCACTCCTCTGTTTTCAACTTGTTTTTCATATAGGGCCTACTCACACTATGCCATCCGTACCGTGCCCAGGCCCGTTTCCCGGATCGTTTGAGAAGTGTGAGTGCGCTGAATCGGGCTCAAGCACGGTTCACTTAGCCAGCCCTGGCCCGGTTGGAAGAGGTGGGCCTGAGCGCGGTTCACTTGGGCCCAAAACTGAAAGCGAGACGTGACTTTTAAGGGACTGTTTGATATGGATTTATTAATCATTCTTACTCTTCAGTAAACGCAAACTGCCGTAGTTTATTAAAGACGCAAACCCCTCACTGCACGTCAGCTGCGCGCCTTCAGCAGACCTCCTCATTCCTGCAGCACGAGAGCTTTATGATTGTTTATGAGCGCCAAAAGTGGCGGATCTGTTCGGCGAATTATCTGACTGCGTGTCCCCGCATCCCTAAGGACTGTTTGGCGAAATATTTGACTGCATATCAAACGACTGAAATGATATAACTAGAGAAATCTCCACTGTGCTGCTGAGTGAGAGAGCGCTTCTCACTGAACAGCGCAGCAGCGATAACGTAAGCGTGCCGAGGCCCATTTGTGGTGTGAGCGCGGGCCGTCGGGGGAGACGGGAGGGGGGACAAGCGTGCTTTGGCCTGGTTCGAGACAACTGTACCTAGTGTAAGTACTAGAGTTGCGCGGATGGCGGTTACAGCCGCGGAATCTGCAGATAAACCGCGGATCGGGCGGATGACGTAACGAAAAATTAAATTTTAATTATATTCGGGCGGGTGGTGGGCGGTTGTACTGTTTTTGTACACATAGCTGGCGCACCAACGAAAAAGCCTAGGACTGACTTCACAGAATGAGAGGAGGAATCGGATACACTAATTCTGGATGAAGTACAGAAGTATTCCTTTACAAACTTCTGTATAGACGGATCAGCAGAGGAAAATCTACTTTCCTTTTAGGAGAAACAAGGCCAGTCATTCCCACGACTACAGCTCCTTGCCAAGAGAATTCTATGCATTCCAGCAACAAGTGCTGCGAGCGAGCGCTCCTTCAGCGCAGCAGGGCGCATTGAAGCCATGCGCTCTCGTCTGAATGTTGAAATGATGTGTCAAAATGCGTTTTCTATTAGGCTACTATAATAGTAAAAAAATTATACAGTACAGTGCGTTTAATTTAGGCTATTTATTTATTTTTGTCCCTGTGCGCCAATTGGAGACGGAGTTCACTGCTGATATTCTGAGAGCTTTATAGGCGTGCTTCTCATTTCTTATTTGTGTATCCTCGTTTCCTTTCCTTGCTTTCTTTCCTCGTCTTTCCACCCCTATAGGATGCGAGGGAAGGACGCAAGGAAAAGACTCAAGGACCGAGGAATTGAATCAAGTGAAACGACACGTCCTCGTATTGTTTAGCGTCACTTCAAAGCGTCAGTTAATGCTGCATTGACTTGCACGTTTGAATTAACTGCATGTCATTAAAGTCATTCTCTATTTTCTAATAATCAATAAAGAAACATTCCTTTAATAATAAAAAGGAATAAGCCATTCAAATAAAGAGCTCAGTCAGCAGATGGCGGGCGGGTGCGGTTTTAAAATTTGGTCGAAAATGTTAGTGCGGATGGATGGCGGACGGATGATGAGTTTTGTGATGCGGTTGCGGATGAAATAATAGCCCATCCGCGCATCTCTAGTGAGTACGGCCTTAGTCAGCAAACCACAGCTGTGAGCACAAGGTGTGTTTATCGATAAACTATTGGAATATCTGCATATTATTATATATATATTTAATTTGGCTCATATACATTTAAACACAGCTCAATATAATCAGATAATTGAATTGGGATTAAAAAGAATAAATTTGTTTTAATATTTTTAAATGGATAGTTCACCCAAAAAAATAATAGCTTTAGTTTTTTCTTCTGTGGAAGTCAATAGTTACAGGTAGCTGATGTTTAGTGTATATATATATATATATATATATATATATATATATATATATATATATATATATATATATATATATATATATATATATATAGCCAATGAATCAAAGAAACATAGTCTTTCGTCGTTTCTTTGCCTACTTTTAAAATTGGGATTGGACGGGTAATAGTACACCACCTTTTTTTTAGGACTACACCACTGATAAACTCCTAATTTACTGATTTATTAATAGTTATTAAGCTAGTAGTTGGGTTTAGGGATGTAGAATAAGATTGTGCTGGATATGTAATATATACGTACTAAAAAACAGGCAATATCTTAATAATAAGCATGCTAATAAGCAAGTGTTATTATAATAAAGCTGATTCTGGTTTCTCCCAGGTCTGTTCTCACCTTCACAGCAGCGGCAGAGCAGGATTTAGGCCTGTACACAGCGGAGCTGAGTGGAAACCCTGACGTCTCCTCCAGTTTCACCTTCACTGCAGATGGTAGACGTTCATTTCTAGCTCTGCATAATGCATCATCACCAGCAGAAGACCTTGTGCATCTGCTCTGCATGAAATCTTGATGCACAACTCGTCTTTTCTCACTGCGACCTCACTGTTTTATCATCATCCGCCCGCTGATTAATGTTTCATCCAGCCACTTTGCCCTGAACCGTGTTGAACAAGATGTGTGTATTTTCACCCTGCACAAAGTGTGACGGATATATTGCAGGTGTAAATTCATTTCAGTCTTTATTTCTATAGCGCTTTTCACATTGTAGATTGTGTCAGAGCAGCTTAAAAATTGATGAAGAGAGTTGTGTATCATCGGCATAACAATAGAAACTAGCTTTTTAACGATGTCTTTTAAGGTTGCACAATATAAAAATCGATGTTTGCGATATTTATTGCGACTTGAATACCGTTTTTCCACATGACTTGAAATTTGGAAGGCCTTTTTTCTTATGTTAAAACTTTCCAGCTGGATCTAAACTCGTCACCCTTGCTAGCTCCTGATAATAATACATCAGTTTGTAATCTTGTATTACTGGAATTGTAACATTGAGATTGTTGCATAAATGAGCAATATCACACGAGTAGCTGTGCAATATGGCGGTATACGCTGCTACAAGTGTGATATTGCGTTTATACAACAGTTTGACGGCACAATCGCGTACATAAATAAGAAAATCAAACACGGAGAGTCTAAAAACCCCTTTTGTATTAGGAACTACTGTCTTCTGCCATTCATTCACATCCGCAGCTGACGCCAGAACAGCAGAATAGCTGTTACTATTTCACCAACTTCACTTTAGAGCTACTGTTTGAATGACTCTCTAGCGTAATGTCTAAATTGATGACCAAACAGCTGATTTTGTTAACACTTTAGGATTATAAGGCTGAACGTGACATGAAATGCCATCCATCTACAGAGATATCTTCTTACAGTTTTACAGTCTACAGTATTTCTCTGTTGCAATCGGGATTTCACAATAATCAACCCCGGAAAAAACAACGCAATCACTACCAGACTGCTGTTGTGTTTGCGATTAGGAAAAACGCTAAACACGTGTGGACTTTGCTTATTTCAATCTGCTTACACAACACACATTCCTGATATGCGAGCAAATCTGTATAAATACAGCACTACAACATACAAAAGAGAGAGAGATCGACTTAGAATGTCACTTACCAGCATACCTGCCAATATGCCTCTGAAAACTCAGGAGGCTGGGGGGTGGGGGGTGTTCGGTGGTGAGGTCTCTAAGGGTGCTTTCACACCTGCCTTATTTAGTTGGGTTGAATCACACTAGAAATCGTTTTCCTTCTTGGTGCGGTTGGTTTGGGCAGGTGTGAATGCAGCAGTCGTACTCGAGTGCGCACCAAAAGTGGACCAAATAAGCGTACTGAGACCTGCTTGAAGAGGTGGTCTCGGTACACTTTCAAACGAACCCTCGAGTAATTCGTTTGTGATGAGAATATGATCCGAACTACAACAGACCCAACCGCAAAAAGTACTGCGCCTTTTGGACTAATCCAGCTGCCGTAGGCCGATGCGCTGTGCATTATGGGATATGGAGGAAAAATATTTGTTGACAGCTCTTTACCAACAGAGAGAGAGAGAGAGAAAAACATTAACGTTACCAGATGAACCGTTGGTAATATTTCCGCAAGATGACCATGTCGCAGTTTAGCTAAATTTATTCACGCCTCCTCCTGAAGTGACATGCGATGCATTAAAACACTGTTTTCCAGCCGCAGCCACGCTTCATTCTTAAAATGTATAGTTTGTCTAAAGCAGGGATACAATCAGTCAGAGCAGTCATCCCTCCATAGTAAAAAGCGACATTTTGTGTCTGCCGGTTTGTTTACTTGCGGGAGTTCATTGGCATTTTCCCGCACGTGAATTCTGACCAATCAATAAGCAGTTTAGGAAATATGTTCAACAACATCTGGCCAATGAGAGATTTGGATTTTGTCAGATGTCTGCATTTTGGTTCTTTTCAACTGGTTCGGACCAAAGCCAACAGTGTGGTGTGAAAACCACCCAAAGACGGCAGAAGATGCAACAATGTATCATTTATTACCCTTGGTCCGGACCAAATGAAGTGAACTATAGACGTGAAAGCACACTAAATAACACTGTTGAGAACCGGGACAGGATGCAGTGGGTTTTGGGCAGCCGCTGTGATCGGGTACTGTACCAAAGTCGGCAACCAGGGGGTGTTTACAGACTGTACCAAAGAGGGGGTTGGGTGAAATCACGGAAGAAATAAAAAACGAGATGGTTGCGAGAGATTAGTCTGAAATACGGGATACTCCCATGAAAAACGGGAGTGTTTGCTGGTATGCTTACCAGTTTAATAATGATTTGATCAGCTGTAGTTAGAAATCAGACTGTTAAATTTTCTAAGCGTAAGGGCTTATTATGCCGTTCTGTCGCCATCTTGTGGATAGAAAACGTCAACCGTCTTTGGTCTAATATACTTTGACAGGCTATTGGCCGCCGACGAGCTCTCTGAAATTGTAAATACTTTAAAATAGGCACTATTCTTACAAATAAACTGCATAGTTGCAATCTAAACAATTACATTCTCGACTAAAAAAGCCTCAAATATACATTTTGCT
This sequence comes from Danio rerio, assembly GCF_052040795.2. NCBI lineage: Eukaryota > Metazoa > Chordata > Actinopteri > Cypriniformes > Danionidae > Danio > Danio rerio. Next base: position 58,102,206 of record NC_141036.1, read on the forward strand.
GTCTAACAGCAGTAATATTTGTCAAACTGTAGTGTCTCTCTGCTTGTTGCTGTCTGTATGTGGGCGGAGTAATACACAAAGGTGATGGGTGAAGAGGCCTTTGTGTGATGTTACTGGCAAAATACAGAACAGCTATCAGCCAATCAGATTCAACAACCAGACAGAACTGTTGTATAAATGTAGACATCTCCCCTGCATTATATGTGTAATTGGGTTTTATTTTATTGTATTATTATTTTCATTTTTTTATTATTTTTTGTATTTATATATTTTTTTCTTATATTATTCCTATAAGGGTTGTTTGATATGTTTTTAAAATGTATAAATGGTAAATAAATCAAACAAAAAAAGAGTCTTAATGACAGCTAGTTTAAAGGTTTTAGGCACATAACCTAAACGTAGGGATGAGTTCAAAATGTTTCTCTTGCAGCTTCTAAGAACACTTGTTTTAATAATATGTTCGGTGTAGGATCTAACACAGATGTTGTTGAACCAAAAATAAATTTTCTAGGGTGTCAAATGCAGCAGGATTAAGTTAAAATCTTATTTGCAAAGACGTCAGAGCGCTCTGACAGCATCTTGATGGTGTAGACAGACACAAGAGATTGAGTTTGACTTTGCATTTGTGCTGTTTTTATTTTTAGATCTGGAGAGGCTGACAGAACTCAGCTGGCACATCAGAAACCCCTGTAAGTCAATCACATGCATGTCAGAAACTGTTCAGGGAAGCTAAAGCATGAGTTTGGGGTCTGTAAGAAGGATCACAAATACTGCAAACCAAGCTGTAAAATTGTGAAATGTTATTTTAATTAAAAATAAGTGTGCTCCATTTAAATATATCATATAACATTCCTGTGATGTTAAGCTAATTTTCAGCACCATCACTGTGGTATTCACTGTAAAAAATGCTGGGTTTCACAAAATGAATTAGTGTTGGGACAGCATGAAGGAATTATTCATTCATTCAACATTCTATAGAAAATATTGCATTAAAAGTGCATTATTAATCTAAAAATTCAGCGAGCCCAATCGCTTTCAGTGAACTGTCTTTCCATTACAGAATCGGCAAGTGTAAAATCTGATTTCTTAAAAAAAAAAAAAAAATCAGTGATCTTCATTGGTCTATATGCACAGTTAGTGTTTTCAGCCAACGATAAACTTCTGGTAAAAGGTTGATGTGACTTTATTCAATTTTATAAGGTTCCTTTTACAGCGAGGATGTTGCAGTGTTGCAATAAATAGACTTAAGCAATCATTTAGTTGAAGCATTAAAAAAAAATTTCATTATTAGGGACCGAGCACGGTGCATAGGCGCTATTGGAATTGCTCTGTTTATCATTATTATTCTGCTTGTTCCGCGGAATGAATTGCAATTTTGAGAGTCTTAACATGCCCAACATATCACAAAACTTTGCACACCCCCTAGAAGTGGCAAAAATTTACGTTTGTTCAATGTTTTGGAAGTGGGCGTGGCAAATGACTTGACAGCACCACCTATGCACATTTGATGGACTGGCCCCGAGCTACAAGTCACGCACACGTACGAAAATTGGCAAACACCTTAAAAATGCCAAAACCTACGAAAAAAAGTACCTTGGGGCAAAATCTTAAACCCAACAGGAAGTCAGATTTTTTAGCAGGACTTCTTGCTCCGAAAAACTGGCGTTTTTGCCATTTCCAGGTGTTGTATTTTAACTTTATTAAATGACTATTATTATTATCAACACCAAAATTGGGTTTTGTCATCTAAAGGCCTTGGCGATGTTAAATTGTGAAGATCTAGAGTTTTCGCCAAAAGGCATGTCTGTGGCGGCCTCGCAAACTTTGACGATTCGCCACGAAACAATGTTATTACACCTCAGGCATGCATTATCCAATCTGCCTGAAAATGTACACATTTTATAAGAGTCCTGATCTGAACACGTTTACATGCCAATATACAGTTACAGTTATAGCGCCATTTGCTGGCAACAGGAAATGACATGTTTTACATTGTAACGAACTCCTCCCACAAATTTTGGGTGGTGTTATCTGAAACCTCAAGCTATATATTTATATTCAATCTATATATTCACATGTTCAATCTAGATTTTTCACCGAAGGAGGTGTTTGTGGTGGCCTCTGAAACTTCGAGTTCGCCACGAAACAGAAAGTTTCGTAATATGAACCTGAACACGTTTACGTGCCAATATTCAGTTACAGTTATAGCGCCACCTGCTGACAACAAGAAATTACTTATAACTCACCCAAACAATGTCCAATCAGCCTGAAAATTCACGTTCAATAAGATTCCTCTTCTGAAGACATTTACATGCCGATAATGAGTCACAGTTATAGCGCCACCTGCTGACAGGAGGAAGTTTGGTATCAGAAATCTGTTATTTTCTCAGGTTCTTTATATATATCAGCTTAAATTATTACTGTCCTCTGTTCCCTGTCATCCTGAGGCCACCGGGCGGCAGTGAGCCCGGGTGCGAGGTCCCTTTCATCGATGCTTGCAGCTTTAATTATTATTATTAGTATTATTGTTGTTGTTATTATTGTTATTAAGTTTATATGTCTGTTCAAACACGCACCCAAAACCCAGAGTGTCCACTTTCGCTCCGCTTCAAACATGTGTACAGAATCCGCTTGGGATACAGCATCTGTTTATCACGATGGAGCGCATCTGACAGTCACGCACCGCTAACTATATGAACTGACTGTGCTGAGGATTGCATAGGAGGAGAGATGGCACCTGTAATGGAAAGGAAGGGAATCCCGCCGTTCCCCTTCGGTTGGGGAACTTCAGTGCCATAGAATGGATTGATTGAATCCACGAAATGGGAGGATTCGGTTCAGAAGCCGCTTGTCTGAAAGAGTATTGAACGGGCCAATGAATGCAATGAATTGGCAGCGTAAGCTTGCACAGGTGTACTTCATTGCCAATTATCCCAGCATATAAGCACACCTGGAGCGAGCAGACGCCATCCTTTTCGCTTCAGAGACTTTCTGATCGAGTCGATGAGGGTTCCTCCTGCTGTGACCAGCGATTCTGAGCGAACGAGAGCATTCTCCCGGTCCAGAGTGTGTACACGCAGCGGCAGACGGTCGAGCTGGGTTTCTCCCTTGCCTGGCGTTCTTTGGGTCCGGTCCTCCAGAGCGGTGCGTATAAAGTTGCAAACTTCACAGAAAGAGCAACACAGTCGTGCAGCACGTCCTTTTCAGGACGGCGCTCCGACTGTGCGTTTCTGGATGCGGTGGTTTCCTGTCCTCGGATGATGGGCACGAGTACTGCGTTGCATGTCTGGGGGGTCCAGCATGTTAATGCGCTGCTCGCGGGCAGTTCATGTCGTCATTGCAATGCCATGACTGTTGCGCAGTAAAGATCGCGGCTAGCCTTTGCAAAAGGGCGAACCACCCCAGTTGTCCCCTGCTCTGCAGCGGGCACTCGGGCAGATCTGAGGGTCTCAGCGAGAGATAATCTGTCGCCCACGGGCCCGCGGACCTCCCGCTCCTCTAAGCGCTCCATCCAAGCTTCGGGCGGGGGAAGCGATCCGTCTAACAGATGGTAGCCCTTACGCCCGATGACACCGAAGACCAGACGTCCACTGCGGCATCGGAGGGTGGGCTTTCATTGTCCGATGATGATTCAGACCCGCTCGCCCCCTTCGGACATGTTAGCCGTGCTTTCCCGGGCTGCTTCGGCCGTGGGTTGGAGATGGTTTATCCCCCAGCTCCGCGGCCGGACCGACTAGAGGGGCGTTCCCTTCTTCCCGGAGGTGCACAGTAGGCTCACGCGGTCTTGTAAAGCACTTTTTTCTGCTCGTGCTGCGTGTCCCTCCACCCTAACCACTCTTGACGGTGGAACAGCCAGGGGGTATGTGGCGATTCCTCAGGTTCAGTGCGCGATGGCGGTAAATCCGCGCGGCGCCTCTTCTTGGCGGGGTCCGCCTCGTCTCCCATCCAAAGCCTGTAAGTTATCTACCTCCCTCGGAGCTAGAGCTTACATAGCTGCGGGCCATGCTGCTTCCGCCTTGCATGCGATAGCCACCTACCAGCGCTACCTAGTGCCGGCGCTGGCCGAGCTGCACGAGGGTGGGTCCAACCCAGGCTTACGAGCTTCGCACCGCCGCCGACTTAGCTCTTCGGACTACTGAGTCCGCTGCGTGTGCGTTGGGGAGGACGATGTCCACATTAGTGATCCAGGAGCGCCACCCCTGGCTGATATGCGCGAAGTCGACAAAGTCCGCTTTCTTGACTTTCCCCATATCCCAAGCCATGTTCGGCGACACCGTCTGTGAATTCACCCAGGAATTCAAGGCGGTGAGAGAGCAGTTGGTGGGTGATGTCTTATCGGCGGTCCGTAGCCCGCTCCGCCCGCCGTGCCATTCATACCTGCTCCTCGCCGAAGGCGCCCGCCTACGAGAGCTGCTCCGCCCCCGCACACGCCTCTGGCGAAGCGAGCGCGTCGGGCACCTCGGAAGCAGGCAGCCCCCCTGCCCAGAACGCCGCTAAGTCTGGCAACGGACCGCGAAGCGTCCCTGGGACAGGCCATCTGGAGAAGAGGGAACTTGCTCTTTCCTCGCTGGAGGGCGGGGCCCCATTTCCAACGGCACTGTTTACTGCCATGAAAACATTATGAAAGGGCACTTTTCACTTCCCCAGATGTGACAGCTCGAAATCTGCCAGTCTGGGACGCTATGCTTTCTAGCTTGCAGATTCGGTGCGTTTCGCCAGTGGCTCACGAGCGCTGGGAGGACGGTCTCCTTTCTCCCACCCCTCGAGCCTCCCCTCCGGAGCTCGGGTTCGGAGTGAGAGCAAATATCTCACCTCCAGCTTTTCCGTGGGACCCGCGAGCTTCCCGGATCAGCACACCCACTCCGCGCTGCCCCACTGCTGGTACGTCAGCGATTGTAGCGATGAGTCCATTAGCGGGAGCTCTGCCTGCCTGGTTAGCGCGGGCCAGCTCTTCGCGGTGGCTCATACGCACAATCAGACTCGGCTATGCGATTCAGTTCGCAAAACGGCCCCCCAAGTCGCGGGTGTGTATTCACCAGGGTCAGCCCCCTGTCCACCCCTGTCTTGCGAGAGGAGATTGCTGTCCTCCTGGCGAAGGATGCAATCGAGCCGCTCCCTCCAGCCGAGATGGAGAGCGGGTTTTACAGCCCACACTTCATCGTGCCCAAAAAGAGCGGTGGGTCACGGCCAATCCTAGATCTGCGCGTTTTGCGCTGCCTGCACAAGCTGCCGTTCAGAATGCTCACGCAGAAGCGCATCCTCCGGTGCGTTCGTCCTCTGGGTTGGTCTGCAGCATTAGACCTGATGGACGCGTATTTCCATGTCTCCACTCTTCCTCGCCACCGTCAGTTTCTGCGGTTTGCGTTTGAAGGTCGAGCTTGGCAATACAAAGCCCTCCCCTTCGGGCTCTCTCTGTCTCCGCGGGTCCTCACCAAGCCCGCGGAGGGTGCCTCAGCGCCCCTTCGGCTCGCGGGCATCTGCATACTCGATTTCTTTACGACTGGCTGATTTTTGCCCTCTCTCGGAGCAATTGATTATGCACAGAGACAAAGTGCTCTGGCACTTCCACCTGTGGGGGTTTCAGGTCAACCGAGAAAAGAGCAAACTCGCCCCCGTGCAAAGGATCTCTTCTCTCGGGCTGGAGCTGGACTCGGTCACCATGGCAGCGCGCCTCTCCGGAGAGCGCGCTCAGCTGATGCTGTACTGTCTGAGAGAGCTCGACAGTAAAATAGTGGTCCCACTGAAACTATTTCAGAGGCTCCTGGGGCATATGGCATCCGCAGCCGCTTCATGCCGCTCGGATTATTCTATATGAGACCACTTCAGCACTGGCTTCACGATCGAGTCCCCAGACGCGCATGGCACGCGCGCGCACACCGAGTCTCTGTTACTGCGCTGTGTCGCCGCGCCCTCAGCCCTTGGAGCGACCCCTCATTCCTACAGGCCTGGGTGTCTCTAGAACAGGCGTCCAGTCTTGTTGTCGTTTCAGCAGACGCTTCCAACACGGGCTGGGGGGCTGTGCGTTGCGGGCATGCGGCTGCGGACCTGTGGAAAGGTACCCAGTTGCATTGGCATATCGCCTGGAGCTGTTGGCAGTGTTCCTCGCTCTCCACCGTTTTTTTCCGGTGCTGGAGCGGCAACACGTGCTGGTCAGGACGGACAGTACGGCGGCGGTGGCGTATATCAGCCGTATAGGGGGTATGCGCTCTCGCCGCATGTCTCAGCTCGCCCGCCGTCTGCTCCTCTGGAGTCATCTGCGGCTGAAATCGCTGCACGCCATTCATATTCAGGCAAGCTCAACCGTGCAGCCGATGCGCTCTCACGGCAGCCTTGCGTCCTGGAGAATGGAGACTCCACCCCGAGTCTGTTCAGCTGATATGGGCGCGATTCGGGGAAGCCCAGATCGATCTGTTGCTTCCCCCGAGATCGCTCATTGCCAGTTGTTCTTTCCCTGAGCGAGTGCTCTCGGCACGGATGCACTGGCTTACAGCTGGCCTCCGGGCACGCGCAAATACGCGTTTCCCCCAGTGAGCCTGCTCGCGCAGTTACTGTGCAAGGTCAGGGAGGACGAGGAACAGGTTGCTGGTTGCGCCCCTCTGGCTCAACCGGACCTGGATGTCAGAGCTCTCCCTCGCGATAGCCCTCCCCTGGCAGTCCCTTCGAGAGAGCACCTACTCTCTCAGGGACAGGGTACCACCTGGCACCCTCGCCGATCTTTGGAGATTTTTAGACGCGAGGAAGACTTAGGTAACCTCCGATTGCGGTGGCTAATACCGTCACCCGGGCTAGAGCCCCCTCCCCGAGCGCGCCTATGCCCTGACGTGGAGTCTATTCACTGAATGGTGTGTCTCTCGCTGAGAAGACCCCCGTAATTTGCCAGATCAGCGTTGTGCTTTCTTTACGCCGAGAGAAGTTGGAGAGCAGGCTGTCGCCCTCCACACTCAAGGTTACGTGGCTGCCATCTCCGCTCTCATAACACGGTGGCTGGCAGCACCGTGGGAACGCATAACCTTATCATCCGGTTCCTCAGGGGCGTTAAGCAAATTAATCCACCCCGCCCCCTCTCATGCCCTCTTAGGATCTCGCCCTCGCTACACAAGCCGCATCAGATCCCTTCGATCCTCGACTCAGTATCTTTCTGTCCCTGAAGACAGCTCTGCTGGTCGCGTTGATATCGATTAGAGGGTCGGGGACCCGGAGGCATTTTTCGGTCAGTGACTCGTGCCTGTAATTGGGCTGGCTTTCTCTCACGTCCTGAGACCCCGCCCGCGATATGTGCCCAAGGTTCCTACCACTCCGTTTTAATACGAGGTAGTGAGCCTGCAAGCGCTGCCCTCGGAGGAGGCAGACCCAGCCCTTCTTTATTGTCCAGTTCGCGTTTTGCGTATTATCCGGACCGCACTCAGAGTTTAGATCATCTGAGCAGCTCTTCGTCTGTTATAGCGGTCGGCAGCAGGGAAGTGCCGTACCGAAAATAAGTTCCCACTAGATTGTGGATGCCTTTCTTTCACTATCAGAGCCGAGATGAGCCGCGTCCCCGAGAGCGCGTGCGCACTCCACTCGGAGCTTCGCATCATCTCGAGCGCGCGCACGCGGCGCCCCTCTAACAGACATCTGTAGAGCTGCGGGCTGGGTGACACCCAACACATTTGCAAGGTTTTACAATCTGCGAGTGGAGCCGGTTTCCTCAAGGGTATTAGGTAACCCTTGGTGATTGAGGAAACAATTCGGTAGGGTGTTGAAACACGCTTGCTGCGCCATTTTCCCTAACACGGAGATACGTGCGCCTTTTTATCTGTCAGTAAAGTTCCCCATCAGGTGAGCCCTGCAGATTCCTCCGTGGCCCCCAGCACTGACTCAGCGGAGGAGTCACTTGCTGGCCCGCTACGTTGTAGGTCTGCCCGCTGGTCAGCCCGCGTTTTGGGTACAGGTGCCTGCTATGCGTGATCCCCACTAGGCGATCCCATATGCTTATTCCGCCACGGTTAAGTCCCCCCCCTGGGCGGACCCGTGCCTTCCCTCCCCGCTAACCACTCTTTTACTATGCGTACTCCCCCTTTTTAGGGCTAGTCCATATGTAAATTCTGCCATCTATCCTCCCTTGGGTAACGTATGGCCTCCGCAGCGTCCTCCCTATCGGGATTGCACGCTTCCCAACGTACTGTCGTATTTTCCTAGAATTATCTAGATGCTCACGACTTCCCAAAAATATATCTAAATCCGTAAAACGTCTGTTGAAGTAGGATAAATTAGGGCCAGGGACACGTTGGAGGACTGAGCCTCCCATGATGTGGGTGCGTCACGCTTGCTTGACAATCCCCTCATCGGGGGCGTTGGTAAGGTGCAGTCATTATGGCGCTTTCCATACTTCTCCCATTTCGTGGATTCAATCAATCCACTCTATGGCACTGAAGTTCCCCAACCGAAGGGGAACGTTCGAGGTTACAGAAGTAACCCTTCGTTCCCCGAGGAGGGGAACGGAAGTGCCATACTCCGTCGCCATAATGACTGTCCCTTAGCTGTTTGAAGGTCTCTTCAGCTTAAAAGGATGGCGTCTGCTCGCTCCAGGTGTGCTTATATGCTGGGATAATTGGCAATGAAGTACACCTGTGCAAGCTTACGCTGCCAATTCATTGCATTCATTGGCCCGTTCAATACTCTTTCAGACAAGCGGCTTCTGAACCGAATCCTCCCATTTCGTGGATTCAATCAATCCACTCTATGGCACTTCCGTTCCCCTCCTTGGGGAACGAAGGGTTACTTCTGTAACCTCGAACGTTTTTATATTTATTTCAAAGTGTTTTCATGCCTAAATAAAATGAAAGCACAAAGCATTGTGAATCACTGACTGATAGATATATTTTAAAAAGTGGTTCTCAGACTGTTCACATTTTTCAAAGCATGACATTTTATTTCACCACAGTATTTTCAGTGAGTTTTTGCTTTTGAGTTCTCGCCTGCTGATTCTGACAACACTTGTGTTTAAACGGTCTTTCCTCTCATTTAATGCTTCAACAAATAATTGAACACTTAAGTCTGTTTAACTGATTATATTTTAATTACATTACAGCATCCATGCTGTAAAAGGAACCTTATGAAAGTAAAAATACTCACATAAACCTTTCACCAGAAGTTTATCGTCGGCTGAAAACACTAGCTATGCATAAAGCCCATTGAACAGCTAGTCATCATCAGATATTCCTCACTGTTGTGTCGTGTGTTCGTGTGTGTCAGTGATCGGTTTGCGCTCTGAGGGCTGGCAGGTGGAGGTGTCGGAGCAGGGATCGGTGCGTCTGTGGCTGCAGACTGAAGCTCTTAGCAGTGCTGCGGTGCTTCGGCTCATCCTGAATGACAGAGAGATCTCCAGCACACCGGTGACTTTCACACACTTCTGCTATTGTGCCTAAGGGCCAGAGCTTGCTTGCATGAAAGTCCTTAAAGTCTGCATCCAGGCTGCAACCATTTATATTTCATATTGTGATGCAGTTCCTTGAGAAACAGAATATTAAATGAGGAAACAGTGGGTGTGGCTTGATTTTCCTACTGCAAGCTGATTGGATGTAGTAAAGTAGGCGTTTAATTCAGAAAGATGGGGAAAGGGTTTGGGGAGAGTTATTACAACCTAACAGACTCCTCCTGCTCACCATTTCTGTTTGTTGTCTAAACAGACAGCTGAAGGGGTGTGGTTAGGTATGTTAGCCACGCCCAATGCCCTTAGACAGACCTAATCTGAGAGTTTAACTGAAAACAAACAGGAAATGCATTTTCAGATTTCAATTATAGATTACAAGGGCAAACTATTTGTTATTTCTTAATGACATGCATGTGAGCTAACAAAATCAATACGGTTAGTTTGGACACCTTTGTCCCCTGACAGGGGTTTGTTCTGTAGACAATCCAAATCAAATATTGCTTAAGGGGGCTAATAATATTGAGGTGAAAAAATGTAAAACTGCTTTTATCCTAGCTGAAATCAAACCAATAAGACTTTCTCCAGAAGAAAAAATATTACATGAAATACTGTGAAAAATTCCTCGCTCTGTTAAACATCATTTAGGAAATAATTGTAAAAGAAAAAAAAATGTACAGGAGGGCGAATAGTTCTGACTTCATCTGTACATGTGTCGCAGACTCGCAAGATCAACTTTGACAAGGCGCAGGGTTTGGTGGAGATCCTGATTGAGCAGATCTCAGAAGAGGACGAGGGCTCGTACACCGCGCAGCTCAAAGACGGACGCGCCAAAAACCAGTTCACACTCGTGTTTGTGGATAAGAGTATGTTATGACGCTTCATTACACTCATCTACAGAGCTGCTCTAGAGGGAAATCTGATTTAAACCTTGTGTGCTGTTGGGGATGTTTTCATCCACTCTGGGCTGATTTTGAGGCTTAATTTTGCCACAACTTTCACTGTGTTTCAGTAAATGGAATGATTTTTTGGTGACAAATCTTATCTTGACACATATTTTAGGCTTAAAAACTAAACTTAACAACACACTCTGGGCAAATGTACTCCCCTTTGGTTATGTTGGTGTCTGCAGTGGCGTAGCGGACGGGCCCGCAGGGCACGCACCGCGGGGGGGCCCCGCGTGATTAGGGGGCCCCGCGTCGTCGCGATTTTCAATAAACTGTTGGGAACAACTGTGGTCGGAACCAAAGTTCACACGTCTGTGTTCTCTGAACACCTCTCAAGCGGTGGACTACTTCATTCTGATTGCTTGCCGCCAATGTTGCCAACTTAGCGACTTTGTCACTAGATTTAGCTACTTTTCAGACCCCCCTAGCGACAAATCTAGCGACTTTTTTGTGTGTTATTGGAGATTTTTTTAGACTGTCATTTTTCCATACCGTACCGTCTCTACTCTTCTCAACGAGCTGCGTGTTATGCCGCCGGCCCCTCCCCCACCTCACAGCACTGACTGGCGGCCCAGTCAGTCCTCTACAGCAGCCTCTCCCACCTGCAGCCCGAGGGCAGATCACCCCTCTGCGTACCGACGACAAATGATTTAGCACAGGCAGTGTGAAGGTATTTCCCTTGTACAGTCAAACCGATCTGCTTCTCCTTTATTTTAACAATTTACTTGGACCGTTTATTCTTTTCTTGTTCACAATCACAGATATTTTAGTGACAGTTTCTGAACTTGTCTGAGTTTATTTCATATGAGAGATTACTGCACATTCACTAACGTTACACATCTATAATGATATACTGTATTCAAACAGCAATACATTTAGTTAAATAAACATGCTTATATAAAGTGTAGTGCAATTATAAATACCCCTTTATTAACCATAGGCTGGTAAACAGAAACGGTAGAACGTGATGACGTCAGTGATATGCAAATTGACGTATGACGTATCCAACCCCCCCCCCCCCCCCCCCCCTTCATCATGGGGCCCCGTCAGCGATCCCTGCAGGGGGGCCTCCGCATTTTGCGCTACGCCACTGGGTGTCTGTTTTTGCCCCATTGACTTTCATCAAAATCACTTTTTTTATTGCAAAGCAATGACGGCATATAATCATGTGTTCTTGATTGTTGGTGGTTTTTCCTGTTGGGAAGAGGTAAAATTTGTACATTTTGCTCCTGACCATTAGTTACATTGCAAAACAAGTTTAGTTTCTGACTTTTATATGGAGTAGGAAAGCCAGCAGCAGTCAAGAATGCATGAGTATATGCTGTGATGGCTTTGCAATCAAAAAATGTGATTATAATGCAAGTCAATAGGGCAAAAACAGCACCAACATAAAGAAAGGGTCGTGAATTTGATCAATAGGGATAAATAAATTAACTATTTGAAGTGATGAGTGGAAAACATCTTGATTTGTTTTATTAATTGTGGTAATCTTCAGTGTGAGCATCTGCTTCTGCCTTTGGATTGGCTTTTTTTCTGCGGATGTTCGTTTGACGCTTCAAACACAATGTTCTTAGCCACACCTATGAGAGAATGATGTGCAAAAGAAAGCCCCTCCCCCTACTCAATATTCGGTTACAGTTGAAAATACACACTGAAAAAAAAATGTCTCAGCAACTTCTGGTTAACAAACAATATAAAGTGAAGATAATAAGCAGAAATGTTTCTTCAGCATTAAATGATCATATTATAATGATTTCTGAGGGATCATGTGATGATGAAGACTGGGAGTAATTCAGCTTTGAATCATGGGAATAAATGACGTTACACACAAAACAGCTATATCATAATAAATTGTAATAAATATATATATATATATATATATATATATATATATATATATATATATATATATATATATATATATATATATATATATATATATATATATATATAATAGATTGTAATAATCAAATTACAATAATTATTATATTATATCCATCTTTTGGATGAGATGTTAAACCGAGGTCCTGACTTTCTGTGATCATTAAAAATTCCATGTCACTACTCGTAAAGAGCAGGGGTGTAACCCCGGTGTCCTGGCCCAATTCTCTTCATTTTCCCTTACCCATCATGACCTCCTAATCATCCCCATATACTGTATTGAGTCTATCACTGTCACTTCACTCCCCTAATGGCTGGTGTGTGGTGAGCGCACTGGCGCCGTTGTCCTGTGGCTGCCGCCGCATCATCCAAGTGGATGCCATACACTGGTGGTGTGGAGAGACCCCCCCTCATGATTGTGAAGCACTTTGGGTCTATATAGACAATAAATGCACTATATAAATACACATTACTCACATACTTACTATAATATATTGTAATAATTAAAAAGGCAAAAGGCAAAAAAAGTATAAAACCACTTGAAATATAGAATATATGAGTATTGTAGTTATTTTGACCATTGTCAATTTAGTAACTTTAAAAAAAAAAAATCTTTAAATATTTCTTTACATTTTATTTTAATAACGTTTTAATTTGAGGAAATGTCATCAGTAGTTTAAAGAATGTTTATAAAACTTTATGTAATTATTTGGGTTTTGTTTCTGTATTCTCAGATTTATCCTAATGACAAACTTCAGGAAGGTTAATTTTAGGAAATGTTTTTGTACAAGTTGTTGTTGTGGTTTTTGTAGTTGCAGTTGTTTACATGTTTTTTTAAAAACGTCCATATAAAAATAGAAAAAGATATTAAGGATATTAAGTCAGTTTATATCATGATTGATATGAATGAAAACAAAATGAACTTCATTCATTTTCCTTCAGCTTGGTGTCTGACTTATCAGAGGTCGCCACAGTGGAATGAACCGCCAACTATTCCGCCATATGTTTTACACAGTGAATTCCCTTCCAGCAAACCAGTACTGAAAAACAGCCATACACACTCATTCACACACAAACTCATACACTACAGCCAACTTAGTTTGTTTAATTCCCCTATAGTGCATGTGTTTGGGGAGAAACCGGAGGAAGCCCACACCAACACATCAGGGAGAACATGCAAACTCCACACAGAAATTTCAACTGGCCCGGCCGGGATTCAAACCAGTGACTTTTTTGCTGTGAGGCAACATTGCTAACCACTGAGCCACCATGACACCCTACATAATGAACTTTTAAATATTTATTATTCCTTTTACTGACACATTGTTCATTTCCAGTATGAATAATATGATTATACATTGTATTTGTCCCCAGATTTAATCTTTATTCCTCTCTCTGGTTGTTTCTCAGAGTTTAAGGAGACACTGGCCAGGTCTCAGGCCAACAGAAAGAACTGGAAGAGAAAGTCAGGTGAGTGAACACACACACACACACACACACACACACACATGCAGAGATCAGCAGATCAGCGTCTCACACTACTGTCATCTTTCTGAATCAATGAGGATTTTCTCTTTCTAAGGTCCACATTTTGAGGAGTTTCTGTCATGGACTGTGACCTCAGACTGTGATATGATCATGAAGTGCAAGGTAATGATGTGTTTGTGTGTGTACTGGTTTATCTATACCTGTGAGGACTCTATTGTCCTTACCTAAATAATGAAATATGAAAACGGCTCACTACTAAGGACATTTTACTTGTCCTTGCTAATAAAAAAGTGTCAATTTGTATATTTTACACTTGAGCTCATGAGTATTTTTAAATAATATTAAATGATTGTGTAGAATGTGTGTAGTTTGTTGTGAGGACCGATTGTCCCTTCAAGTAAAGTAATGATAGTAACTTCTAGGGATGTAACGGTATTGTAAATACCGTCATACCGCAATATTAATTTTTTTCGATATTACCGAAGTCGCATGACTCGGTAAAACTATAGGTCTTCTGAGAAAATTTGCTCAGGCGAATGAAGCGAACGGAAGGTAACGAAAACTACAATTGCCATCAGCCCATGCTTGACCATCATCCCTTGCGGTCTGTTGTTGCTACAGATCCAGTAATGCGGAAATGGAGTGTGCTGCTAGAAGCGGGGATGAAAAGAGCTGGAAAACTCTAAAGCAGGTCGCACACCAGAAGCGCCGCTCGGCGCCGCGACACGGCGCGTACATGACAGATTAAAGTATCGCACACCAGACGCGCACATTCGAATGATATTTAACATGAAACTAATCAGATGGCGCTCTGTGGCGCGGCTGAAAAATGAACTGCGTCCTGAGCCGTCGCCGGGCGCCGCCGACAGCCGCCGGTGTGTGTATCCTGATAGAAACCTATGATTAGAATTCTAAAATACATGGCGCTGCGTGGCGCGCCGCGCCGCCGAGCGTCGCTTCTGGTGTGCGACCTGCTTTATCTCCGTGTAAGTTCAGACTTCGCAAGTTTGATCAAGGCTGCAGTCTCTTCTTCTCAGTTTGATATGGAAAAGCAGATTATACCGAGGACACGGGTAAATCTTCAAAGGGAACAGTGTACTTTATAACTTCATTCACATCACCCTGGCTTCGTTGTTTCACTTTCTCAACAATAAAATGTAAACATGATTTAAGGAACTGCCTATTTTCATTTTAATATTAGCAACTTAGACAGCAGAAATGTTGAGGCGTCGTGCTGCATAAGATGAGCGTCATTTTCACTGTGTGGATATTTATAACAAAACGGAGCCGATAACAACAGCCTCCTTTCAATTTCAGTGAAAATACGAAACACAGCCTCTCTTTTGTTGAGTATCAGTTTTAAGAATCGATAATGGCCATTTTAAAAGTATAACATACAATAAGTTTATACATTATAGGAAATAAAGGCGATCAGTCAATATACAGAATGTACGTGCTTACATTAATCATTAACTTCTCTTTGCGCTCAGCCAAAACACGTTACCTGAGAACAAGTAATAGATTCCACTGACCAAAGTCAGGGAATATGTCGTTAGATAAAGACAACAAGATAAATGAAATATCCCGTTTAATAAATATAGTGAGATTAGATCCAGCGGGAGATGCTTGATGAGAAGTCCGACTAGCAGAGCTCTCATCTGGGTAGATGGGCTGAGTGTGATTAAATGTTGAATGTGATGAGTTTTCAACAATACTAAATTGAAACTTTATTTTTTTTACATGGTTTAATAATTTTTTGTTATTAAAATTGAAGTTCCTGTTTCAAAGCTTACAGATAGATGGCTAATTTGTATGTCATTGACACTTTTGGCACTTTTTTGGAGTATTTTCATAAGTTTTGTTTTTTCCTGTAAATGATTCAATAAATACCGTACCGTGACATTCATACCGAGGTATTACCGTACCGTGAAATTCTGATACCGTTACATCCCTAGTAACTTCTGACATTGTGGGGACCTTTTACAGCAGGGGTGGCCAATCCTGTTCCTGGAGATCTACCTTCCTGCAGATTTCAGTTGCAACCCTTATCAAACACACCTGTCTGTAATTATCAAGTGGATTTCAGGTCCTAATTAATTGGTTCAGGTGGGTTTGATCAGGGTAGGAGCTAAACTGTACAAGAAGGTAGATCTCCAGGAACAGGATTGAGCACCCCTGTTTTACAGTATGTGTACAGTAGAACTCTCTATTTCTAAAGCGCTTTTACAATGTAGATTGTGTTAAAGCAGCTTAACATAGCCGTAGAAAAACATCCCTATAAAACATGAAAACTTAAAGAGCCCATATTATACATGAAATAGGGTCATATCTTGGTTGTAAGGGTCTCCAACAACAGTTTAATATGCATGCAAGGTCAAAAAACACTTTCATGGTCTTATAATCTGCATTTATTTTTACCTAATTATCCCAGCGACTCCTGTATGAATTGTCCAGTGATTCATTTGTTCCCAAACCCCTCCTTAGCGCGAAGCTAATCTGCGCTGATTGGACCAATGACAGTCTGTTGCGATTGGTCGACTGCCTTCAGTCAGAGAGTGAAATGCCAAACAGCTAATCAGCAATATAAAAGTAATCACAGTTCATGCACGCTCGATAGTGTAGGCGTGGATTTTAGCTGCCAGTGGGTCAATGTAAATACAGACTATGGACTTGAAAATTCAGACGACTGACTATTTTATTGAGCAAAAACTCTAAAAATAGTTGAGGAGATCTCCTAGCTTCTCACTCTGCTCTTTTCACAGACACACACACACATATTGCACACACACACACACGCACTTAACCCTGCTCCGGACGACAACGCGCGCACACACACACACACACACACACAAACACACACACCTCCGGACGACAGCGCGCGCACACGCACACACAGACACACACACTACTCCTCGTCCACAGAGCTCCGTTAACAAAGCAGCACGCGTCACGTTTTTAACGTGACTTTGCACGCGATAAGAGAATATAGCCAGTTAACCTGATACAGTACACTCGGTTACAAGTAACAAATCACAACTGAATACATTTGCAAGCTAGAGTCAATGAGGCAACTTTAATCGCACGTACTTACACTTGAGAAATGGAGGAAGAAAAATCCATCCTGACGTCCATCAGTAAGTTGCTCTTTACTGATCCTTCCTTTAACAAACGCAGATGAAGTATTCTTTGTAGCATGTAGTTTCCAGAAGTTTCCAGTAGTTTCCAACTGCTTGGCTATAATGCTGAGGTTTCATCTTTGTAGAGACTCAATATATCCATCTGCAGTGTGACTTCAATCGACCAGCATGTGTGTGTGTGTGTGGGTGTGTGTGTGTGTTTGTGGGTGTGTGTGTGTGTGTGTGTGTGTGTCTGGGTTTCTGCGTCAGAGGGCGGGGCCTCAGGTTTGAAATCTCCCGGGTTTGCGCGTGCACGTGAATAACTTGGTTTCGTTCGTACGTCATGGCGAAACACCTAATGAATCGGTATCAAGGCGACTCGTTTGAAGCACTATGAGTCGACTCTTTTATAGATGAATCAACAGTTTTAAACACTGTACACTAACAGATTTAAGCCTTAGCTGGATACTTCACTTCACTTAGAGCTGTGTTACACACTACATGGAGGGGAATTTTCAAAAACCCATAATATGGGCTCTTTAATGTGTAATGTGTGTGTGTGTGTGTTCGCCTGCAGGTCACCAACACAAGTAAAGAAACACGTCTTAAGTGGTTTAAGGATGGGGTGGAGCTTCCTCAGGCTGTGTTTGAGCCCTCGGGTGTCAGTACACTCACCATATCACAGGTACATTCAAACCAAAGACACGCACACTAGACCTCAGATCACATGCAGGACACAAACACTGAAGTCAGACCCTGGATTATTGACTTGTTTCTGGTAACAGTCTGGTAGATCCTTTTCTTCTTTGGTCTGGAGCACATGGCATCAATTTCTCCCCCCAAAATTCATCTGACCACAGTACACGTTTCCACTGTGTGATGGTTTATCCCGGGTGCCTCAGAGGCCAGAGAAGTTGAAGGCACTTCTGGACACTGTTAACATAGGGCTTCCTTTTGGCACAATAGAGTTTTCACTGGCATTTGTGGATATAACTACATATTGTGGTACTTACAAAGGTTTGCCAAAGTAGTCCTAAGCCCATGTGGGGATCTGGCTTGTAGATGAATGAGGATTCTTGATGCAGCGCCACCTGAGGAGTCAGAGATCACGGTTGTTCAGTTTAGGCTTGCGCCCTTGTGCTTTCCTCACTGAAATTCCTCCAGATTCCTTCAATCATTTAATGATGTTATGTACTGTTGAATGTGAAATATCCAAATGTCTTCCTATCGTTCTTTGAGAAACATTCTTACTTTTGAAACATTTCAGTAATTTTCTCATTTATTTGTTGGCAAACTGGCTATCCTCAGCCCATCTTTGCTCTTAAAGGACTAGACCTTTCTTGGATGGTGATTTTGTAATAATCATAATTACAATTACCTGTTGACATCACCAGTTTCACATCACATCATTCTTTCACCAATTCACTTGATTACTAGTCCTAAACTGCTCCTGTCACAACTGTTTGTCTGAATGACAGGAAAGATATATTTACAAATGAAATGAATTTGACCAGACATAAATGATTTTGTGTTCATATTGTCTGCAATGAAATACAAATCAAAGTAAATTTAGAAATCACTATTTTTTATTTGGGTTTTCCATACTGTCCCTCTTTTTTCTGATTTGGGGTTGTATAATGTGTCAGGTGACCAGGAAGGAGTTGGGGGTGTACAGAGCTGTAGTGAGTGACAGCAGAGGAGAAGACGACACTATCCTGGAGCTGATAGATGATGGTAAGGATTATTACTGTTGAATACATGGCTGTCTGGAATATTTGATTTTGATTGGACATTCTTGACATGTTAGGGAGGATGTTATTGCAGAATAAAGCCTGACAGGTTTATCAGCAGCCTGACGCAAAGTGGAGTACTGTTGTGTAAGACTGAAGAGTTGAATCTGAGAAAACACTGTTCTGGTTGTTCTTTATCCTGCTTAGTACATGGCTACTTGCCAGAAAACACAAAAATTAGACACAGAAAACATTGTTCTCAGCCGTAATAGCAACGAAAACAGCTGATGGAGTATACACTAACCTGCGCATTATTCAGACACAAGATGGCACTAAACAGTCAAAAACACAAAGCTGACAGAAACAAAAACAGCTGATGGAGTATACACTAACCTGCGCATTATTCAGACACAAGATGGCACCAAACAGTCAAAAACACAAAGCTGACAGAAACAAAAACAGCTGATGGAGTATACACTAACCTGCGCATTATTCAGACACAAGATGGCGCCAAACAGTCAAAAACACAAAGCTGACAGAAACTAAAACAGCTGATGGAGTATACACTAACCTGCGCATTATTCAGACACAAGATGGCGCCAAACAGTCAAAAACACAAAGCTGACACACTAAAACAGCTGATGGAGTATACACTAATCTGCACATTATTCAGTGGTTGTTATCTGGGAATAACATACATCAGAATGTAATGACTGACCAGTCAAGAATCGAGTATTTCAGACAGCAGTATAATAAAGGATAAAGTACATCCAGGTGGTTATTATCGTGGAATGTTCTAATTTCTGTAATTCTGTAATTAAATTCTGTCAGCTTTGTCTTTAATTAAAGAGTGAATAAACTATTACGCCTCAGAATTTATATGTTTTTTTTGTCAAGTCACCATATAAAAAGTGGGATAAAGAACATCTAGCTGGTTGTTTTCGCAGAATAAAGCATAAATAATAATAATAAAGCATTGCATAAGACCAATTCATGTAAGTCTTATACAACAGTGCTTATTGTCGGGCCAGTATATATATTTTTTTCACACAGGGCTATGTAGTTTTGTATTTTGTTTTCCCTTAATAATAAAAACCTTTATTTTAAAACTGCATACTTTACTTGTGTTACTAATATTTAAATAAGTATAATGATCTGAAACATTAAAGTGTGACAAAAATAAATAAAGAAAAAAATAAGAAATCAGTAAGTGAGCGAACACATTTTCACACCTCTGTATATGTGATTGTGATTAAGAAATAATACTGATGTTCGTTTCTGATGTTGTGTTTCTCTTAGAATTTGACCGTCTGATGCTGCAGCTCAGTAAACAGTGTGGTAGGTTGAAATCATAAGTCCTCACTCTCATTTTTATCTGGACGAAAGCGTATCAGGGACAAACTTCCTTTAAAAACACATTTAAAAAATGCTTTTGTCAGCAATAACAGTTTTTCAATAGCTATGTTTCCATCCAAAAATACAAATGAACTTTATGCGCAAACTGGATTATCGCATAAAAGACGTGCGAATAAAGCAGCGTTTCCATCCAACGAGTCAAAACAAACAAAATCGTCACTTCCTTATTAACTGGCGCCAAATATCAACGGTAAAAACAGAATTTGCTGCAGTAGGAGAAGCTGCCTGAATCTTTTCTTCATCTAATAAATAACTCGCGCCTCAGAAAGCAATCCTGACATGCAGTGAATGCACGGTGGCTTTTGAAGGTGTGATTCTGCTCTTGATTCTGGAGGTCATTAATAATATAATAACACTAATACTTAAATGGTAAGGCATTTTAGAATGACCAAAATTACATTTTAGATGGTTTACAATATGCTCAGCCTGCTGGTTTATCCCTTTAGAAACATTTTCATCATCACATGATCTTTTATATCAAAATCACATGACCTTTTTTAATGTGCATACTGATATTTGTGCAGTAAACGAGTTTCCGTCATAGTTTAAGCGCATCTTCTCTTATCGAATAAAAAGTTTATCCTACTCAGTTGTGCGCATATGTATTTTATGCACCTTTTCAAAATCTATGCGCATCATTGCATTTCAATCAACAGTTTTGTTCATGCGCAAATGCAAAATGTGCATAAAAATAGGTGGATGGAAACAGAACTAATGTCAACACATCAACAAGCCGATCATGTTTTTCATTCATTCATTCATTTTCTTGTCGGCTTAGTCTCTTTATTAATCCAGGGTCGCCACAGCAGATTGAACCGCCAGCTTATCCAGCAGGTTTTTATGCAGCGGACGCCCTTCCAGCCGCAACCCATCTCTGGGAAACATCCACACACACTTATTCACTATAGACAATTTAGCCTACCTAGTTCACCTGTCCCGCATGTTTTTGGACTGTGGGGGAAACCGGAGCACACGGAGGAAACCCACGCGAACGCAGGAAGAACATGCAAACTCCACACAGAAACGCCAACTGAGCCGAGGTTCGACCCAGCGACCTTCTTGCTGTGAGGCGACAGCACTACCTACTGCGCCACTGCGTCGCCATTGATTATGTTTTTGATTAGGGTATTTTTTTTGGCAGAAACAAAAAGGAATGTACTAAAAAAAACTGCTAAAATAAATTACAAATACAGTCAGCAGAGCATAGCGAACAGTGTTTATACATTCAGTGATTTATAGACTACACCCTGTCAACCCTCTTGTTTTTCTTGGGATTCTCCCATATTTCACTATTCTATCCCACTTTCGTCCAGTGAAGGTATTTTCCCGTATTTCTCCTGTATTTTTTAATCTTTCTATGAGGGGTGGCAATAAACTTTAAAGAGGCGATCCTTTCTATATGCAATCCATACTGCCATTGTGCGAATTATACATTGACGATTGGGGTGTGGCGGGGTCAACTTTTTCAGTAGTAGTTTTGATAATACATGCTTTAGTGAATCAAATTTAGGAATGTATTTAGATTACATCTAATGTATTAAGAAATCATATACGTTTTCAGTGGTTCAGTGGATATTTAGTGATTTTAGAGGTTGCTCTAGGTCAAACTGTACAAATTATGTGTCTGATGTAAATTTTTTTAGGCTACATGTAAATATAAACCAATTTTACAAGAAATGTGTTTTGTGAATACTTAAGATGTCTATTTGTTATAGAGGTCAAATATATTTTTATATTATACATTTTTAATTATTAATATTTAAGAAAGCTAATATTGAACAAAGAATTTCTTACTACAGTATTAACGGGCTAATAGTAAGAATTAGCCCCCCCCCAAAAATAACATCTTGTTTTGATGTTCTTCATGGGGGATCAAGCGTAGAGGAGTCAATCCTTCTTAAACTCCGCCGTAACTCCAGCCTGATCTGACGAGGAAACGTGAGTATATTACGTTTTGTCAGTTTAGTGGCTAATTCCGTCGTTCCGAGTTCCGTCGTACAAAAATGTACGATTTTAAAAAGGAGGCGTGGCACCTAACCCCATCCCTAACCCCAACCGTCATTAGGTGATGAGGAAATCATACTAATTAGTACAAATTAGATCGTACGAATTCACACAAATTAGCCACTAAATCAAAGTTACAAATTGCCGTGAGATTGCGTTGGTAATTCGTACCATGCATACCGCCGAACCACCAGGGGATACCCCTTCCTTTTAAATGTGAATCTGTACTGTGCTCTTTTATTTTATTTAGGCATGAAAACGCTTTGAAATAAATACAAAACCGGCGGGAATCCCTTCTTTTCCATTACAGGCGCCTTCGCCCCTCCTATGCATCCTCAAAACAGTCAGTTCATATAGCGGTGCGTGACTGTCAGACTGTCATCCCTTACTTTCACATCTCAATGTTGACAATAATAAGACTACCTGGAAAAAAAGATGCTTATAATTTTTAATACAACTCAGATTTGTTGCAGTTTTCAATGAAGAAATAATAAGATCAAATTCAATACAAGAACATTTGTAAACATGGGAGATGACTTGGCAAATGTAGGTTTTTGTGTGTGAAATTTGCTTATAGAATACACGACATATTTCAGATCTTTACTGTGTGTCTGTCCATCCTGCAGTGCTCTCAGCTGGTCCAGTGTATATCCAGTGCACTGCGCAGGGCTTCAAGCTTTACTGCTCCCTCAAATACTACCTGAGCTACATCAAGACCAGCTGGCACTTCAAGTGAGCTCCATGCACACTACAGTAATGTTTTTTACTCTGGATTTCTCTAATGCTTTTCAATACACATCAATACAACATTTTTACTCTTAAGTTAGTTCATTTTAATTCTGGGCAAAAATTTATCACAAATAATCACATCCCAGATAACATAATATAAGTGTGTGTGCTGTGTATATTTGTTATTTATATATAAATACATAAGCCTGAAAGGCTAGCTGAATGTGAAAAGCATTGTGTTATCAACACAAGAGGTTGTAGGTTCGAAACCAGCAAAGGGCATCATTCATGAGTTTCTTTGGGGTGACACGGTGGCTCAGTGGGTAGCACTGTCGCCTTACAGCAAGAAGGTTGCTGGTTTAAGTCCCGGCTGGGCCTGTTGGCATTTCTGTTTGGAGTTTGCATGTTCTGCCTGTGTTGGCGTGGGTTTCCTCCGGGTGCTCCAGTTTTCCCCACAGTACAAACACATGCTCTATAGGGGAATTGATTAACTTAATTGGCTGTAATGTACGAGTGTGTGTGGGAGTGTATGGGTGTTTCCCCATACTAGGTTGCAGCTGGAAGGGCATCCGCTGTGTTAAACATATGCTGGATAAGTTGGCAGTACATTCCACTGTGATGACCTCATGTAAATATATATACAATTGAAGCCAGAATTTTTAGCCCCCCTGAATTATTAGCCCTCCTGTTTATTTTTTCCCCAATTTCTGTTTAACGGAGAGCAGATTTCTTTTCCAACACATTTCTAATTATAATAGTATTAATAAATCATTTCTAATAACTGATTTATTTTATCTTTGCCATGATGACAGTAAATAATATTTGACTAGATATTCTTCAAGACACTTCTATACAGCTTAAAGTGACATTTAAAGGCTTCACTGGGTTAATTAGGTTAACTAAGCTGTTTAGGGTAATTAGGCAGTTATTGTATAATGATGGTTTGTTCTGTAGGCATTCGAAAAAATATATAGCTTAAAGTGCCTAATAATATTGACCTTAAAATGGTGTTTAAAAAATTAAAAGCTGCTTTTATTCTAGCCAAAATAAAACAAATAAGAGTTTCTCCAGAAGAAAATTATTATCAGACATACTGTGAAAATTTCCTTGCTCTGTTAAACATCATTTGGGAAATATTAAAAAAAGAAGAAAAAATCAAAGGGGGGCGAATAATTCTGACTTCAACTGTGTATATATATGCAAACAATATATATATAACACACGTTATGTCAAAACAAGCTTTTGTTTTGGATGTATTTAATCTTTGAATAATGAATAGAATAATGTATTAATAACATAAAAGGAATATCTTTTAATTGGGGTCAGAAAACTAAAAAACAATTTTTTTGACATAATTAGTAAACATATTCTGTATATTCATAGACTAACAATATTTATTTCAATATGGCAATATTTATTTATTGAAATATTCAATAAATAGTATACTATTTTATAATATTTATTTATTTATTTATTTGTATATTTATTTTACTTGTTTGATTATTTATAAGATCCGTCATTTTGCATCCCAGGAATTACTGTTAACTAAGCTATGCAATTTCTATTTTGCTTTATATTTTTTCATAACAATTTAAATAATTTGGGTATTTTTTTCCTCTAATGGATTTAGATGGGTTGAAGGAAGAGTAGAAATGTACATATCTTTTATTAATCAGTTTTTATAGCACCATTAAGAACACTTTGGGGCTTTAGCAAATCCAAGGGCCCACTTTTATTTTTTAAAACACACACACACACACACACACACACACACACACACACACACACACACACACACACACACACATACATAAAAATAAAAAATAAAAATAAAAAAATTAACATTAACTAAAACAAAATAACTATTTTCATTTAGTTCACCTTGAGGTTAAAACTGAAATAAAACATAAATATGTTATCAAATTAAACATACATAATAAAAAATGACAAAAAATACTTACATTAAAAATAAAAACAGAAATATATATATAGAAAAAAGTAATTCAGAGTAGTTTTAAAAACTATTACTTAAAAACATTTATTCTTTTATTTTCCTTCGGCTTACTCCCTTATTTAATCAGGGGTCATCACAGCGGAATGAACCTGCAACTTATCCAGTATATGTTTTACGCAGCTGATGCCCTTCCAGGTGCAACCCAGCATTGGGAAATACCCATACACTCTCATTCACACCCACACACACTCTCATACACTACGGCCAGTTTAATTTCCCTATAGCGTATGTGAACCGGAGCACCTGGGAGGAAACCCACGCCAACACGGGGAGAACATGCAAACTCCTCACAGAAATTCCAAATGACCCAGCAAGGGCTCGAACCAGCAACCTTCTTGCAGTGAGGCCACAGTGCTAACCACTAAGCCACTGTACTGCCCTTACTTAAAAACATGTTACTCATAAACATCATAACTATACTAGATTCTACAGTTTCCTCTTTTAAAGTCTTTACCCAAGTCTCCTTTTTGGGAACAGAATGAAAGCCCACATTCACACTGTTTGAGTTGTTATTTTGCGAGGGCGTTTTATGAATTATATGTGTGTTTGTTTTTTCTTTACCGTCATCAGAGAGCGCAGGATCGATCTGGACGAGCGCTGCCGGCCCGGCTCCAGCATGCAGAAGCTCTGGATCGAGATTTGCAATCCCACTGAAAACGATAAAGGCAAATACACACTGGAGATGTGTGATGGTCAGGACACACACAAGCGCTCGCTGGATCTGTCTGGACAAGGTACTGCAGCACCAAACTAGGGATGGACTATTTATTAAAAATACATCAAATATGTTGAGATAAACAATATTAATGGTTATATAATTTATAAGCATCCCCTGAGAGACAAAAACAGTGCTGTATCTTTAGAGAAAAGTGTTCATTGCTTTAATATTGATTATTAATAACATTTAAGTTCAATTTAATAGCCCTTTTTAAATATTTCCCAAATGATGTTGAACAGATTCAGGAATTTTTCACAGTATTTCCTCTAATATTTTTTTTCTTTTGGAGAAAGTTTTATTTGTTTTATTTTTGCTAGAATATAAGCAGATTTAAAGTCAATATTATTAACCCCCTTAAGCAATATTTGTTTTAGAATGTCTACAGAGCAAACCACTGGTATACAATGACTTGCATAATTACCCTAACTTTACACTAATTAACCTAGTTAAGCCTTAAAATGTCACTTTAATCTGAATAGAAGTGGTTTGAAGAATATCTAGTCTAATATTATTTACTGTCACCATGACAAAGATAAAATAAATCAATTATTAGAAATGAGTTATTAAAACTATTATGATTAGAAATGTGTTGAAAAAATCTGCTCTCTCCAATAAATAGAAACTGGGGGGTAACACTTTATAATAACTACAGACTGTAAATCATTTATTAAGCATTAGCATCTAGTGAATTCATTATTTGTTTAGCATTACCTCTACTTTAGTAATGACTATTAAAGGCTCAGAATCTTTGCAATCTTTTCTAAAAACTAAAATTACTGTAAAGTTTACACATTGCTGAATAACAGGAGTGTCAAAATATGACATCCAACTGGATGAAACAACAACAACAACAATATAATAATTTAACAATATAATAAGATGCAACGTTTAGACTCTACAGTGATGTTACTTTAGATCAGGTTGCAAAGATTTATTTTTCATTTAAAGTACAGTTTCATTTGTGCATCTTTAATAGAATAGGAAAGAATAATGTCATTTTCCCTGTTTAGAATTTAACTGAGTCTTGATTTGTCATTTATAAAGCATGAATAGTCCTCACTTTAGATTAGGTCACGAAACTGCCTGAAGTTGAGTTAATAAAGCATTTCTTAACATATTAGTTAACTATAAGTATATGCCTGAATAATAAGACATATAAACGTTGATTTCATTGGTTTATTAATCATTTACTAACTCATTCTGAATGATCCTAAAAACCCTCAACTACTCTTGAACACATATGGTTTGTAAATAATGCGATACTTAATTTAGTTATGAAAAATAAATCATTAACTAAGTATGAAAGTACAATTATTAAACACATTATATAGGTGCTTATAAGTCAAGAATAGAGATTTTGTAGCTGCAATTATAAACAGCTTACTAACGTTTACTAATGTAGAGTTAATGCTTATCAAATCATGAATTTACGAGATGCTAATGCTTAATAAATGATTTATAGTGTGTAGTTATTATGAAGTGTTATCGCTGGGGGAAGAAAATATACAGGAGGGCTAATAATTCAACTCTATTTCTGTTTAACGGAGAGAAGATTTTTCCGCTATCTGTGTGAAGCTCAAACATTTCTCTCTCTTTTCTCTGTAGCGTTTGCTGATGCTCTGCTGGAACACCAGAGACTGAAGTGAGTCATGAATATTCATAAGATCACACTGACCTTTGACCCTTTGTTAGCTGTTAGCTCCACCCCTTTTAGTTGCTGTTTAAAGCCTGTTTTTGATCTATAAATGTTATCAAAGTTTAGTTATATTGATCTATTTAACTTTGTATAAATAAATTCTGTGCACATTACATATATATATATATATATATATATATATATATATATGTATATATAATGTAATGTGCACAGAATTTATTTATACAAAGTTAAATAGAATCAATATAACTAAACTTTGATAACATTTATATATATATATATATATATCTATATATAATCTTATATATATATATCTCGTATAATCTTATATATATATATATATATATATATATATATATATATACATATTTATACACATATATATTTATATACATACTTATATATATGAGCAATATCACACGAGTAGCAGTGCGATATGGTTGTATATCGGCACAGGTGGGAGGCGTGCGTTGGTTTAGTGCCCCCACCAGTGCCGATATACAGCCATATCGCACTATTACGAGTGTGATTTTGCGTTTATACGACAGTTTGACGGCATAATTGTGTATATAAAAACTAAATCCAACATGGAGAGTCTCAAAAACCCTTTTGTATGAGGAACTACTTTCTTCCTCATTCAAATCATAAGCTGACAGTTAAACAGATGAGCGTGCATCTTTTAATTTTAGATCTGTAGTGTCTGCTTTTTGCTGGCTGTATGTGGGCGGAGTAATACACAAAGGGTAAAGAGGCTGTAGGAGTTCTGATATTGCAGAATATCGCACGGCTATCAGCCAATCAGATTCGAGAACCAGACAGAACTGTTGTATAAATAAATAAATTAATTAATTTAAAAAAAAAAAAAAATATATATATATATATATATATATATATATATATATATATATATATATATATATATATATATATATATATATATATATATATAATGTATATATGTAATGTGCACAGAATTTATTTATATAAAGTTAAATAGAATCAATATAACTAAACTGTGATATAAGTTTAAATGATTGCTTGTAAAATTAAATATACTTTAGAAATTTTATCCAAAATATTTATTATTTTAACATTTCGTTTAATATTTTGTATAGCTTTTAAAATGTATTCATTACAACATACATATTCATTATGTTAAATTTATGAAAACATTGCTTCAAGCTAATAACAGCAGTTATTATTGGAGAACACATCCTAAGTATGCCTTTTTTTTCCCTTCATTCACAGGCAAGTGGAGTTTGCGGAGAAGAGTAAGTGGAGGTTTTTCATGACTCTAGTTGTGTTTGAGTGAATTAGTTTGTAAAAATGATGGTAACTTTGTGTCTGTCAGATCGAGCCCGAGTCACGAAGGGTCTTCCTGATGTTGTGGCCATAATGGAGGACAAGGTGTGTCAGACTAAATAACACAATATAATGAGTTACTGGTGATCTTTCAATTGAGTTAAGCCTTTAAATTGCACTTTGATTGTAGCTAGCATAAGGCTAACGTGATTTCCATGTAGCTAGCATGATTTAGCTATCATAATTGTAATATTATTAATGATAATAATGTCAATATTAGCCTCCATGAACATTTTTTACTGTTATCCAATGATTTAACTAATTAGCATAATTAGCCTAGTAAAGCCTTTAAATTGCACTTGTAGCGACCATAAAGTTAGCATTATTAGCATGTAGCTAGCATAATGTTAATAGGATTATAAAAGTTATAGCAACATGTTAATCATCTAGCTTGCATGGTGCTAACAGGATTGGCATTGTAGCTAGCTTGATGTAGCTTTCATAATTTTAATAATAACAATGGGGTCAATAGTATTAGCCTCCTTGACAATTTGTTTTCAACTGTTCTCCGATGTTTTAACTGGTTAGCCTAATTAACCTTGTTAATCTTTTAGTTTCCTTGTAGCTAGCATAAAGCTAACATGATTAGCATTTAGCATACAATGATGCTAACAGAATTAGAATAATGATAACATGTTAATTGTGTAGATATCATGGTGGTAACAAGGTTAGCATATAGCTAGCATGGTGATAACAGGATGAACATGTAACTAGCATAATGTAGCTATCATCATTTTAATAACAATGAGGTCAATATTTATAGGCCCAATGAGAATTTGTTTTCGACTGTTCTCCAATGTTTTTACTGGTTAGCCTAATTAATCTTGTTAATCCTTTACATTGTAGTTGTAGCTAACATAAAGCTAACATGATTAGCCTATAGCTAGCATGATGTGAACAGGATTACAATAAGGATAACATGTTAATTGTGTAGATAGCATGGTCTTAAAATGATTAGCATAAGGTAGCATGATGATAACAGGATTAGCATGTAGCTAGCATGATGTAGCTATCCTAATTTTAATAACAACGCTGAGGTCAATATTATTAGCCCCCTTGAGAATTTTATTTTACTGTTGTCCAATGATTTGACTAGTTAGCCTAATTGATCTAGTTAAGCCTTTAAATGGCACTTGTAGCTAGCATAAAGTTAACATGATTAGCATTTAGTTAGCATAATGCTAACAGGATTGAAGTAATAATAACATGGTAATTGTGGAAATAGCATGGTGCTAACATTATTAGCATGTATTTGACATGATGTTAACAGGATTACCATAATATCAACATGTTAATTGTTTAGTTATCATGCCACGAACAGGATTAGCATGTAGCTAGCAATATTTAGCTATAATTTAACAATAAGGTCAACATTATTAAAATCTTTGGGGGGTTTTTTCACTGTTGATAGATGATTTGACTCGTTAGCCTAGTTAGCCCTTTAAAATTGCACTTTACTTGTAGCTAACATGAAGCTAACATTATTAGCATCTAAAAAGCATGATGCTAACACCATAAGAATAATGGTTGCATGCTTATCATGTAGCTAACATGGTGCTAACATGATTAACATAAAGCTAGCATGATGATAACAGGATTAGCATGTAGCTAGCCTGATGTAGCTATCATAAGTTTAATAATAACAATGAGGTCAATATTATTAGCCCCCTTAAGATTTTTTTTTCACTGTTGTCCAATGTTTTGACCAGTTAGCCTAATTAACCTAGTTTAGCCTTTAAATTACACTTTACATGTGGCTACACATTTCAATGAAGCTAACATGATTAGCATGTAGCTAGCATGATGATAACGTGATTAGAATGTAGCTATCATGATAATAATAGTAATATAGGTGTCCTCTGCTGTGTGTTCAGTCTCTGTGCCTGACGTGTTTTGTTGACGGTGATCCTGCGCCTGAAATGTTCTGGATGAAGAACGACAGAGAAATCTCGTCTGCAGCCCAGTACAACATTAAAAACGAGAACAAATCCTCCACGCTCACCATAAACCACGTCAGCATGGAGGACTCTGGGAACTACAGCATCTTCGTGCGCAATAAACACGGCTCGCAGACGGTCCTGGTGACGGTCAGTGTGTACAAACATGGGGAAAAACCCAGAGGAGACGCGGTGCAGATGTAAAAGCCACAGCAAACACTGATTGGTGAAGGAGTACACTATATTTACATGTGTGATATGTATGACGGTGTTAAAGAGCAGGTCACATGGGCTTTAGAAAAATATCCTGTATGCAGTTTTTAATGTAGCTGTTAGTTAATGTAAACAATTTGCAAAGTTCCTCATAAAAGTGCTTGATAAATAAAGATGTAGTCTCTCAGAAGAAAGAGTCGACTCTGAATCATCTTAACGAGTCATTTTATTAACGAATCTTTTTACTTATCAGTATGACCAAAGTAACTAATTTGCATAATCCCCGCCTCCCATGACATTCAAAACTCTGAAAAGGGTGTCTCATTTCAGACAAGACCAATCAAAACAGACTTGGCCAGCTGACCAATCAGACCAGAACTGGCTTATGTAAGGGGGAGGGGCTTACAGATCTTAAGCAGTAAATTGATTCAAACTGAAATCACTGCAAAATGATTCTAATAGTAAATGCAAATTCTGAGCAAATGACTGAATATACACTCTACGGCCACTTTATTAGGTACACCTGTCCAACTGCTCGTTAATGCAAATTTCTAATCAACCACTCACATGGCAGCAACTTAATGCATTAAGGTACGTAGACATGGTCAAGACGATCTGCTGCAGTTCAAACTGAGCATCAGAATGGGGAAGGAAGAGGATTTCAGTGACTTTAAACGAGGCATGGTTGTTGCTGCCAGATGGGCTGCTCTGAGTATTTCAGAAACTGCTGATCTTCAGGGATTTTCACGCACAACCATTTCTAGGGTTTACAGAGAATGGTCTGACAAAGAGGAAATATCCAGTGAGCGGCAGTTCTGTGGGTGCAAATGCCTTGTTGATGCCAGAGGTCAGAGGAGAATGGCCAGACTGGTTCCAGCTGATAGAAAGGCAACAGTAACTCAAATAAGCACTCGTTACAACCGAGGTCTGCAGAAGAGCATCTCTGAACACACAACACGTCCAACTTTGAGGCGGATGGGCTACAGCAGCAGAAGACCACACCGGGTGCCGCTCCTGTCAGCTAAGAACAGGAAACTGAGGCTACAATTCACACAGACTCACCAAAACTGGACAATATATTATTAGCCCCCCTTAGAATTTTTTGTCTGATAATATTTTTTCTTCTGGAGAAAGCCTCATTTGTTTTATATATTATAGAATAAAATTAGTTTTTAATAGTTTTTATGCCATTTTAAGGTCAATATTATTAGCCCCTTTAAGCTATTTTTTTTCGATAGTCTACAGAACAAACCATCGTTATACAATGACTTGCCTAATTACCCTAACCTGCCTAGTTACCCTAATTACCCTAGTTAAGCCTTTAAATGTCACTTTAAGCTGTATAGAAGTGTCTTGAAGAATATCTAGTCTAATATTATTGACTGTCATCATGGCAAAGATAAAATAAATCAGTTATTAAAACTATTATGATTAGAAATGTGCTGAAACAATCTGCTCTCCGATAAACAGAAATTGAACAAAATAAACAGGGGGGCTAATAAATTTAAGGGGTTAAATAATTCTGATTGCAAAAAAAATGATGTCTGCAAAACTGTTGCAAATAATTTATTTGTGTTGATTTTAAGCAAACAAATTAAATTTAATAAAATACAACTTCATTTGTTTGTTTAAATTCAGCCCAAATAAATTGTTTACAGCCACTTAACGTAAAAAAATTGAGTAAATCCGAGGAATCATCTCTGAATAATTTTTTTCAGTGTATATATATATATATATTCTTACAAAACATCTCATTTACTTTAGTTCAATTTTCAGGGGCAAAAAACTAAAGTAATCGACGTTGCTTGAATAAAAAGTGTAATTAAGGGAATGAGGTAACATTTAATCATGTGTCAATGCAGTTTAAATATGCTAGTTAGTGGTATATGTTTAAATGGTAAGCTATTCAAAACTTTAAACTAACTTAACCAGCCTTTTGTTGTCAGACTGAACAGACTTTCCATCTGCATTATTAGAGACTAATCTTTGGCTGGATGAATGATTCATCTGCTGATATTTCAGAATAGACAGATTGAGGCTGTTTCTAATATGATTATGCAACCTGAGGGTGATTATTTGAAGCAAACTCCACAGACCAGCAGGTCATTGACCGTCGTGTGTTCAAACAGAGCAGAAACATTTGCAAAACTGGTCTGACAGGAGAATCCAGTCCAGCACAACACATATGCTGAACAAACTGAATCAATCCTGCAGGTCAACTCTCGTGCTTTATTTTAAGTTTATTAAGATTATTTTATTTATTTATTTATTTATTTATTTATTATTTTATTTATCTATTTATTTATTTAGTTGTTTATTTAGCAATTATTTGTTTATTTATTTATTGTTTTTTCCTGCAGATCATGCCTTGTGCCTTTTTACATTTAATTTAATTTTTAATTTAATTTCCTTTTATTTTTTTTTATTTTATTTTATTTTACAGTCTGACAAATACTGAACTAAAAACCCTCAGATCATGTCTTATGCATTTCATTTTATTTTATTTCATTTTATATTATTAATTTTAATATTTTTATTTTACAGTCTGACAAATACTGAATTAAAAACCATCAGATCATGTCTCATGGATTTAACTTAATTTTATTTAATTCAATTAAATTGTTTGTTTGTTTGTTTCCTTGCATTTGTTTGTTTGTTTGTTTGTTTGTTTTTACAGTCTGACATACTGGAACGAAAAAACTTTTTTTAAAACAATTTTTATTTTATTGTTTTTATTTTATTTTATTTCATCTTATTTTATTTTACAGTCTGACATATGGACCAATAAATCTCTCAGATCATGTCTCATGCATTTAATTTAATTTTTTTATTTATTTAATTTATTCATTTTTATTTATTTATTTTATTATTTATTTTATTTTCATATTTATTTTATTTTACAGTCTGACATACTGGACCAATAAATCTCTCAGATCATGTCTTATGCATTTTACTTTTATTTTATTATTTATTTATTTTTATTTATTTTATTTTATTATTTATTTTATTTTATTTTACAGTCTGACATACTGGACCAATAAATCTCTCAGATCATGTCTTATGCATTTTACTTTTATTTTATTATTTATTTATTTTTATTTATTTTATTTTATTATTTATTTTATTTTATTTTACAGTCTGACATACTGGACCAATAAATCTCTCAGATCATGTCTCATGCATTTTACTTTTATTTTATTAGAATTAGAAAGATCAAAGGAACAACTTTTAAAATATTAATTCTGTATCAAAATCTCTTTTGATACATTTAATTGATTTAAAAAAGCAGTTCACCCATGAAACATTTCCTCACAGTCGAATGGTTGTAAACTTTTATGAATTACTTTCACAAAAAAAGATATTTGGAAGAATATTGGAAAAAAGCAGCCATTGACTTCCATAGTAACAACAAAAAAAATACTATGGAAGTCAATGGCTGTTTTTTCACCATTCGGTATCTTCATTCTGGAGCAGAATTTTTTGGGTGATCCGTCCCTTTAAGTCGTCAAATCCTGGTGCAATATTCCACATGCACTGATGAGTCTTTATTTTTGGTCTGCTACTGCTGTGTGTGTGGGGGCATTTACCTCATCTTCTGCTGGAGTTGATGAACGGTGGGTTGTTCAAACAGCAGCAGGTCATTGACTGAACTCCTCTCGATATAAAAGCTGCAGATCTGAAGCTGACCTTCACTTTGTGTTGAGCTTCTCCAGAAAGCATGGCCTTCAGCGGGACGTGGCAGGTTTACGCTCAGGAGAACTACGAGGAGTTTCTCAGAGCCATCTGTGAGTTGAACTGCACTTTCAGAAGATGATCAGCACTGGCTTTGAATAGACGAGTTCACACTTGAAGACAATGTTTGGTTTTTTTTTTTTTTGCAATATTTTGCATGCATTTTTAATATAAACACAGTCAGGTTTTTCATTTAACATATAAGATTTGGGCGGCACGGTGGCTCAGTGGTTAGCACTGTCGCCTTACAGCAAGAAAGTCGTTGGTTTGAGTCCCGGCTGGGCCAGTTGGCATTTCTGTGTGGAGTTTGCATGGTCTCCCAGTGTTGGCATGGGTTTCCTCCGGGTGCTCCGGTTTTCCCCACAGTCCAGACACACGTGCTTTAGGGGAATTGGGTAAACTAAATTGGCCGTAGTGTATGAGTGTGATTGTGTATGGATGCCATAGTGTGTGTGTGTGTGTGTGTGTGTACGTGTTTTTGTGACATATCAGGACACAAATCTGTATAATGACATAGGTATGACACAGGTATTACAAAAAGGAGGTGAAATATGAGGACATTGGTGACGTCCTCGTTTCTCAAAATACTTATAAATCCCACAGGATGAGTTTAATCAGAGAGTAAAGCTGCACACAGTCTCCTGTGATGGTTGGGTTTAGGGGTAGGGTGGGGTAAGGGCAATACAATCTATGGTTTGGACAGTATAAAATGAATGGAAACCTATGTAATGTCCCCACTTTTCACAAAAACAAACATGTGTGTGTAGGGAGAACATGCAAACTCCACACAGAAACGCCAACTGAGCCGAGGCTCGACCCAGCGACCTTCTTGCTGTGAGGCGACAGCACTACCTGCTTCGCCCAGCTGGAAGGGCATCCGTTATGTAAAACATATGCTGAAATAGTTGGCGGTTCATTCTGCTGTGGTGACCCCTAAAATAGGAACTAAGCAAAAGGGACAATTAATGAATGAATAATGAGTTACTTTTTAGTTAATTTAATTAGCTTCCAAATAAATTAATTAATTGCTGAATTCAAATTAACATAGTCCAGCTGAATATTATCTCAAACTGTGTTTTTTAAAGGTAAATTAACTGATATATTAATTAAAATAAAAAATAATCTCTTTCAGAACTTTTGATTTTAAGCCTCAGCAGGTAAGAAAAAGTAATGCAAAAGTGATGTTGATAAATGCATTTTTTGTTGCATAAAGGAGATGCATAAGACTCAAAGTCCCGTCTGAAATCTTCAGCTGAAAGCATTTATTTATTTTCCTCCAAGTGTGTAAATTCACTCCATTATGCTTGTCGGTTCATTCCGCCGTGTCGACCCCTGATGAATAAAGGGACTAAGCCAAATTAAAAGGAACGAGTAACCTGATTAACCAAGTTGAGCCTTTAAATGTCTCTTTAAATTGAATACTAGCATCTTTATAAACATCTCAAATATTATGTGCCCCAATCCCCCCACCACCTCCACACCCTCCGGGCTCTTTAGTTTATGATCGCTCCCCTCTCCCCTGCCAACATAAATAAATGCTTTCAGCTGAAGATTTCAGACGGGACTTTGAGTCTTATGCATCTTTTTTTTAGCAATAAAAATGTATTAATCAGAGGTTGCCACAGTGGAATGAACCGACAACTATTCCAGCATATGTTTTACACAGCGGATGCTGTTCCAGCAGCAACCCAGTACTAGGAAAACCCATACACACTCATTCACATTTGTACACTATGGCCAATTTAGTTAATCAATTCCCCTATAGCGCATGTGTTTGGACTGTGGGGAAAACCCACACCAACAGGGGGAGAACATGCAAACTCCACATAGAAATGCCAACTGACCCAGGCGGTAATCGAAGTAGAGACCTTCTTGCTGTGAGGCGATTGAGCTAACCTCTGAGTCACGATGCAATCAATTTACTTAATTATTCATTTTCTTTTCAGCTTAGTCCCTTTATTAATTAGGGGTCGCCACTGCAGAATGAACCGCCAACTTATCCAGCATTGTTTTACACAGCGGATGCCCTTCCAGCTGCAACTCAACATTGAGAGTTTCAGAACTGTGAAGTGATAAAAGCGATTGTGTCTCTGTTTGTCCAGCTCTGCCAGAAGAGGTCATTAAACTGGCCAAAGATGTGAAGCCAGTGACAGAAATCCAGCAGAACGGCAGCGACTTCACCATCACCTCCAAAACTCCTGGAAAAACCGTCACCAACTCCTTCACCATCGGCAAAGAGGCTGAAATCACCACCATGGACGGCAAGAAGCTCAAGGTACAGTTTCAGCTGTGATATGTGTGTTTGCATAGAGTTAAGCTGTTTCAGCTGCAGGAAAACTACACTTTATTCTGGAAATGGCTTCATTTTACAGCCGTTTTTATACTTGAGAATTAAAGGGAATCTCCACTTTACACCATTGACGTCTCGCTGAAAAATGTCTAAGAATAGTTTTGATTTTTTCCTGCAGCTGGAAACAAAAACAATTATTCGCCCTCCTGTGAATTTAGTTTTCTTCTTCAAATATTTCCCAAATGAAGTTGAACAGATTCAAGAATTTTTCGCAGTATTTCCTATAATATTTTTTCTTCTGGAGAAAGTCTGATCTGTTTTATTTTGGCTAGAATAAAAGCAGTTTTTAATTGTTTTTAACCTATTTTAAGGTCAATATTATTAACACCCCTAAGCAATATTAGTTTTGGATTGTCTCCAGAACAAACCACTGTTATACAATGACTTGCCTAATTACCCTAACTTTACCCTAATTACCATAGTGAAGCCTTTAAATGTCACTTTAAGCTGTATAGAAGTGTCTTGAAGAATATCTAGTCTAATATTATGTGCTGTCAGCATGGCAAAGATAAAAGAAATCAGATGTTAGAAATGATTTATTAAAACTAATACATTTAGAAATGTATCTGTGTAATTGGTGGTTCATTCCACTGTGGCAACCCTGATAAATCAGAGAATAAGCTGATAGTGATATTTTGATATTGGAAGGATAGTTTTTATATTTTTCCTTAATCTTGATTCTTCTGTAGTTACATTGTGAATTAAAACCGATGGAAAATGGAAAGTTGCTATTTTCTAGACTGGTATGGCTGGAACTATACTGTCATTCTGGTGTGATAATCAAGAAACTTTACTGCTGTAAAATGACTGCAGCAGGAGCAATGATATTCTGATGCAGCCCTGAAAACTAAAAGCTGATCTGAGATCGCTGCGTGTGTTGTGAAGGACAGATCTATTGATCCTCTAAACCATGATCAGTAATGCAACGATTGGCTGACGGCACAGCAGCGTAATGACATCATCTGATTAAAATCAATTATACATGTGAGCAAAATGACATTAAATTAGCAGTAAACGGTTTGTTAAATATGATACGCAATAACCTTCCACATGTGTTGTGAGCTGCAGGCTTTACACTTTCATGTGTCGAGAGTATTCATCATATTTGTCAATGCATATCAGTGTATTTAGTTCTACATATAGAGAAAGTTTTCTTTATTATAGTTGCCTTCTCAAGTTTTTAAATCAGCGTAAGGAATAACTGTATAAAGTAATTTTGCATCAAAAAAGCATTTTAATATTGGTAAAGGTGTCAATCACCGGCATATTAGTGATCAAAACGTGCATAAATTATTTTAAAAGTTGAATATTGTAAGTTCATATCAATAAATGTTCACTTTCAACCACCAGGTGACAGTCTTTTACTCTTATTTCAGAGTGATGATTGCATAAGGTTTATTAATATATATATACTTTGTATATAAATAGTAATATATATATATATACACTATTTTCCTGGGTGTATATATCTACTGTGAGAAATTATCAGCATCCGGTACATACTTTCAGTATCATCTTTAAAACCTATGAAATAATCTTGCTCCCTAGCAGGTTTGAGCTACCAGAGCTGTTGCTATGACAACAAGTCTCAGATGAGTTTTGAAGAACGAAACAATCCTGGATCATGTCATATCGTCAATAACCATTCATTCATTCATTTTCTTGTCAGCTTAGTCCCTTTATTAATCCGGGGTCACCACAGGGGAATGAACCGCCAACTTATCCAGCACGTTTTTAATCAGCGGAAGCCCTTCCAGCTGCAACCTATCACTGGGAAACATCCACACACTCATGCACTTTGGACAATTTAGCCTACCCAATTCACCTGTACCGCATGTCTTTGGACTATGGGGGAAACCGAAGCACCCGGAGGAAACTCACGCGAACGCAGGGAGAACATGCAAACTCCACACAGAAACGCCAGCTGACAGCTGGAAGGGCGTGGTCAAGTATATTAGCCACACCTCCAATACCTCAGATAGACGTAATGTGAGGATTTAACTGAAAACCAGCAGGAAGTGCATTTCAGGTTTCAATGAAAATATTACAAGGGCAAACTATTTTTATTTCTTAATGCCACCCACAGATGAATTGTTCAGCTCAAAACTAGCAACGTGAGAAAACCAAATCAATATGGCTAGTTTTGATTTCACTTGTATTTTAAATTGTTGTTGTTGTTGTTTATTTCAGTGCATCGTCAAGCTGGATGGAGGAAAGCTGGTCTGCAGAACTGACCGATTCTCCCACATCCAGGAGATCAAGGCTGGAGAAATGGTGGAGGTGTGTAGAAGCTCAGATTCTCACATATAAACATTATATTATGGAGATATTGACGTGTTCTGTGTGTTTGTTATTGTGCAGACGCTGACAGTCGGAGGAACCACCATGATCAGGAAGAGCAAGAAGATCTGAAGCGTTTCACCATCACTCTATTTAAATAAAGCTCTGACTGACAAAAACACTGATTATTGATTCACTAAAACACTTTAATAAACACTGTACCGGTCAAACATTCAGGATTTGGTCATACTTTACAATAATGCTCCATTAGTTCATGTATTTACTATAATGAACTAATAATAAATATATATATATATATTCAAAAAAAATAATATATATATATATATATATATATATATATTTTTTTTTTTTTTTTATAGATGTCAGTATCAGTATTTTAGTCTTAAAAGTCCCACGAAATTATAATAATATTTTGCGTTTAGAAAATCTAAAACTGATATAAACAAAGTTTGTAGTTTGTCACTTTCGCTTAAATCAGGCATGTCCAAACTCGGTCCTGGAGGGCCGGTGTCCTGCTAAGTTAAGTTCCAAGCCCAATTAGATACACCTGGGCTGGCTAATCAAGCTCTTACTAGGCTTTCTAGAAACATCCTAGCAAGTGTGTTGAGGCAAGCTGGAGCTAAAATCTGCAGGACGTTGGAGCTCCAGGACTGAGTTTGGACACCGCTGGATTAATTGGATCTTTTATTTATTTATTTTTTTTATTATTTTGAGTCTTTTTTTTATATTAACTCAATGCCACAAGAACGAGAGGTATTACATATTTCTGAAAAAAAAAATATATAACTATATAATATTATATTAAAAAATAAATATATAAAAATAAAGTAAAATTACATTTACATAAAATTACATGTTTTCAGTGCTTTTTTGTTTCGTGATTGTTCTGAAAGATTTACATATACTTTAAAGTCATTTACAAAATGGGCAAACTTGGTTTACATTAAGCCCACTTTTTCTTATGTATATGGTATTTTCCTAACAACATAAACAGATTAAAAATATATTGTCCTTTACAGTTCAAGTTCTCATTACCAGAATAAAACAGTACATCAAATAAACCAATTTCTATCTTAAACTCCATTTTTTTTGTTAATAATTTCAAATCTTTCCAAAATATTTGTGAGTAAACACGAAAAAAAATATGCAAAATTGTTTCTTTTTCTTGACCACAAAATTCACACATACATGAAATATTGAGTTTAAATCTTTCCAAAACATGTTTAGTTGGATAAATTCTATGGAGTATTTTGTACGACACTTCTTTGATCTTGTTATTTAAGCAAAACTTATTTGTCAACTTCCAAGCTTTACTCCAAGAAATATTAGCAAATAATGAAAGCCAAAAATGTCTTGCTGTAGGCAGAGCCAACGAACGGAGAGCATTCTTTATAACCTTACTGTTACGCTTGTTTTAATACATCAGTATTTTCAATGAAAATGTTTTCACAGTGATTACCTTTGTAGGTCTCTTCTGAAAGATTAATTGGATCAATGATTTTTTGTTTGTTTGTTTGACATCACCTCATCTAATCTTCTGACCAATCAAAAGATCTCTAGTGCCTGACATGCCCCGCCCCTTTAAGATATGTATTAGCTATGGGCTGTTTATTTAAAGGGCAGGAGTTACTCTATGTGCTAAAATTGTGCTTGTTAACATTAGTTAATGCAAAGCGAGTAAACAATATAGACTATTTTCATTGACAAAGCTGAATAAATACTGTATAAAATGTATTGTTGATGTCAGTAAATGCATTAACTAATGGACCGTTATTTTAAAGCGCTACTGCAAAGTCTTTTCCACTCTGGATGGACTTATTTGATTGTAAAAATGCAGAAGATACTGTACTATTACTACCTTTTAATACAGCTGGTTTACAAATCGTAAATTAATAATAAAGGTGAACTGAATTCATTCATACAAGAGATTTTTAATATCATGTTTATTCTGCAATGACAAAAATACTACATTTTCAATATAAACAGATGCTACGATCAACTGGACAAAAGAAATATCAAATACAACCTTTCTAAAAGAAAAAAAAAGTAACACCGCGACAACTTTGTGTGATTATAAACGGTTTTAAATACTCCTTTTTATGCCAAATTCAAGGTTTAAAAGTCTTTGCATGCATTTTCGACAAACAAAACAAGCTGGCGTTCAGTATGAGCGACTATAAAAATAAAGCCATCTCTATATTGGCATCAAACATGAGCTTTCGGACAGGTTGCATCACTTATTGTGAATCCGAGAAGAACAAAAACATCAGAAGAAGAAAACACTGCAGGAGAGCTGAGCTGGAGCAAACACACGGAGAAAAACACACCGCAAAACATCAGTGTCTCGTTTCCAGTCCAAATAGCTAACCATTCTTAAATCAAGAAGCATTTTCTAGACAAGAAAAAAATGATCAAGATTAGCCAAGTTTGTCCTTAAATGTGCAAATGAGTCAAGAGAAATGATCTTGCTTTGGGGTTGAAATGAGATGATTTTACTTCAAACTTCCACATGTATGCATGTGTTTGCATGGTGGAATTCTTTATATATATATATATATATATATATATATATATATATATATATATATATATATATATATATCTATATATATATAGATATATATATATATATATATATCTATATATATATATATATATATATATATATATATATATATACATAGCTTGTTTCAGGTCTAAATATCTAACAATTCTTAAATCAAGAGCTTCTTTTTGGACCAGTGAAAATATTTTGCTTTCAATTCTTAAAACATGCTAAATAATCTGCAAATGAGGTAAGTGAAATAGTCTTGATACAAGATTTTCTTACAAGTTTGATCTTCTTTCAAGCCAAATATCCAAAACCTCTAAAATCAAGAAGCATTTTCCAGACAAGAAAACCTTTTTGCCTTGCTTTAAGAGAAAACCTGCTCAAATTTGACTTGATTTGTCTCAAAACCAGCAAAACAACCTGCCATCCTGGTAAGATAAATCATCTAAAAACAAGATTATTAGACCATTGGCAGATTATTGAGCTTGTTCAAAAGAAAAACTGACTTAATTCTGAATACCTGTGGTCTAGAAATGCTTCTTGCCTATTGAGTTGTACATATTTGGCCTAGAAACAAGTCAAAAACTCCAAATAAGAAAAGCATTTTTGTGCACCAAGTAAACAAATATTAATACAAAACCAGTTTATTTGACTTAAAGCAGAGTAGACTGCAAAAAAAGGATTTTATTTTTATTTATTAAAGCTTCCTGGTGTAAAAATGTTTCCATATTTAGACTCAGTAACTCTGAAACCCTTAGAAAAGCATTTTTACATCAAGTAAAATCTCATTTCAACCTGAAAACATGATTACTGCACTGAAAACACAAGCTAAAGACGTTTTCAGATTGGAATTATTTGGTAAGACTTTAGTTTGATGGTCGCTAGTGCACAATTTGTTAATTAAAAGTTGCATTTTAATTACATGCTAATTACTTCTCATTTGAGTATCAATAGTCTGCTTCATATCTGCTGATTCTGCTCCAACATTTAACTCACTTTGCAAGTGCATGTCAACTTACACTAACCCTAACCTAACAGTCTACTTATAATCTAATGAGAATCAGTTGGCATGTAGATGCAATGCAACTTTAATTCAACTAAATGTGTTAAAGTTACCATCAAAATAAAGTGATCTCAATTATTTTACCTACCAAACTTTTGCTTGAGGAAAAACTCACTTAATGTTGACTCATTATTTCTGAAATTACCACTATATTTTCCACTCGTCTATAAAAGCTTCTTGATGTTTATATATGTGGTCTGGAGAGGAGACGTCATCTGTTTGTGCTGTCTAGCTAGCGTCCTCCTGACTTGCGTCCGGCCCATGATCTGGATCTGGAGCGGGATCTGGTCTCGTCCTCCTCATGCTTCAGCTCTTCTGCTGCCGGACTGCGGGATCCAGAGCGGCGGCTCTTCGACTTGTGCTTGGAATTCTGGGAAGGAGAGTGTGAGGAGGATCTGTGGCGTCTGCGGTGGTGGTCCCGAGAGTGGTGTCTGAGAAAAAAACAGGGGTTTATTGTTAGAAAACTGGATTGCAAGGCTCTTCAGAATACTCACAACATCAATCACAACATCTTATTCTCCAATAATCACACCCTCCAGGAGTTCACAATCTCTGAATTAAACACAAAATCAAGCAAATCTAGTTTCTAGACCAGTGGTCACCAAACTTGTTCCTGGAGGTCCGGTGTCCTGCAGGTTTAAGCTCCAACCCCTAATCAAACACACCTGAACAAGCTAATTAAGGTCTTACTAGGTGTACTTGAAACACCCAGGCAGGTGTGTTGAGTAGGGGTGTAACGATACACTCAGCTCACGATATAATGTTCACGATTCGATAAGTATCACGATATTTGGAATAAAAATTTAACTGAAATGCAAATTTTACCAAGTAAACTATTTTTTATGCATTTCTTTTGTTTCAACTTGTTAAACTGAACCTTCTTTAAGAAAATAAATTAAACAGGCCTGTCTCTGGAAAATAAAACAATTTAAAAACTTCTTAA
Organism: Danio rerio; assembly: GCF_052040795.2. Taxonomy (NCBI): domain Eukaryota; kingdom Metazoa; phylum Chordata; class Actinopteri; order Cypriniformes; family Danionidae; genus Danio; species Danio rerio. The sequence continues at coordinate 58,145,767 of NC_141036.1, forward strand.
AAAATATTATAAAAATGACAGAGACAAAATTAAGGAACAATTTAAGTAAAGGTGCAAAAAAAATAAGCTTTCTATTCAATTGAATTTAACAGTAAGAGCTTAAGGCTTTGCTTGGTCACTTGCGTTTTTTGTGTGTGCAGAAAATTCCACATTTCCAGGTAATCAGCAGTTCTATAAGATAATCCTGAACTGATGTGTGTCTGTCTGAGAGGTTTTTATGGATGGCTGTCTTCATGTTGGGCATGATGAGTGACAGGGTGGCCGTCTTTTCATTACACAGGACAGTCGTGACTCTTTTCAGCAGTTTAGGCAGGTTTACTATTTCCTCGGCGTCGCTGATGTCGGCGCTATCAAGTGTATCATGTTGACGTGCATTTTTGTGTACCTCTGTACTCAAAAGGGTTAATGCTCGTCGTAATCATAACTCTAAAATGCGATATGATTGTTTAAATAATGTGTACGTTTTCGGTTTAATTTCCACTGCTAAGTGCTGTTCATACTTCCCATGCGGCTCCTGAAAGATCACTCTGTTCCACAAACTGAATGTTGTTTACTACTTTATTAGTCACAACCTGCAGGTTCTGTTCACTGAAGCAGACGCGCGCGTATGGCAAGCCGTTTTAACATTTAAACCTTTGTTCTGACTATCCATAAATATATTCAATTCATATTTAATTAAATTCATTTAGAGATATCTCTAAATATATTTATGGATAGTCAGATCAAAGGTTTAAATGCTAAAACGGCTTGCCATACGCGCGCGTCTATCATAGTCCGCCCTCTGTAGTAACAGCTCACGTCATGTGTGATTTTGCAGCCGCCAATACATTATTATATGCAGACAGAATGACATTTTAGGGTGAATTGTACCTTATAAATACAGTATGTGACTCTTTCAACACCATTAGGAGGTATCCATGTCGCTGTGCAAAGTATGTAAATCACTGTGAAGACTTTAAAACTTAGGATGTTTGACCCAGTATGCGTGTCAAAAAGCGGACGAGTCTAAAGCAATGACTGTACAACCGAAATGTTGCCAGACGTCTGATTTTGAGAGGATGGGCCATCCTCTATTTCAGCTCCACTCATCTTGGTCTGCTAACATTACTGCTGCTGCAATCTGAACTCACATGCGACAGCAGATGGAACGTAGCTCACGTGCAAACAGCTCAACTAATTAGAGAAAACGGACGTCATATCGTAATCAAATCGTCATAACGCCACGATGCATTGTGACATTTTTGCATCGCAATAAATCGTACAACGATAAATTGTTACACCCCTAGTGTTGAGGCAAGTTGGAGCTAAACCCTGCAGGGCACTGGACCTCCAGGAACGAGATTGGTGACCCCTGCTATAGACTAGTGTAGTTTCTCTCAGTGTCTGCTTAATATAAATGACAGAAATCAATGGCTACCAATCATCTTGACCTTTGGTGAATAGTAAGGGAGTAACGATGTATGATGGACTACGAGATCTGCTCCTGTAGCTGCGGCTGCGAGAGCGTCTGATTGGTGAATCATGTGTTAGTTAATGCGGGACCAGCTATGATCAATCATAAGCATGTGATCCTCTTGAAATTAGTTTATAAATAAACTTGACTTAATGAAATGTACTTCCTCTCTTACACACAGGTAACGTGTGCTGGTTTGAGCTCTCGAGTTTACTGCACTGACATCAGTGTTTGTGCAGTATGTTTACCTGTCATTCTCATGGCTTCTGCTTCTCCGGTGTCTGCCGTGTGACCGAGAGCTGCTCAAACAATAAAACAAACAAAATAAGTCACATGCAACTCATCAGAGACGCATAAAACATGAGTTAAAGCTTAGAAAAGGGAAGGTGTCAGCACATTTGAAAATCTAAACTATTACACATATTTTACTCATCAAAAATTGAGTTTTCCAACAACAACAAAAAATTAAGTCACAAATCAGCAGGTTTTTCTATAAAACAAGCTAGGGCTGCTCGATTTTGGTAAAAATCATCATCACGTTTTTCCAATCAATTACTGTTGAAGTCAAAATTATTAGCTCCTGAGAATCTTTTAAAAATAAATATTTCCCAAATTATGTTCAACAGAGCAACGAATTTTAACAGTATTTGCTCTATTTTTTTTCTTCTGGAGAAAGCCTTTTGTTTTGGCTAGAGTAAAAGCAGATTTAAATATTTTGAAACCTCTTAAGGTCAATATTATTAGCCCCTTTTGGCAATATATATTTTTGATTGTCTGCAGAATAAACTACTGTTATATAATGACTTGCCTAATTAAGCCTTTGAATCGCATTTTGAATTTGAATGTTTGCATTTAAAAAAATATCTAGTAAAATATTATGTGCTGTCATCATAGCAAAGATAAAATTAATCGGTTATTAGAAATGAGTGATTAAAACTATTATGTTTGGAAATGTGTTGAAAAAAAAAACTTATTTTCATTAAACAGAAATTGGGGAGGAAAAGGGTTGCTAATATTCAGGAGGGCTGATAATTCTGATTTCAACTGCATATATTATTTTCCTCCCTGCAAAGGAAAGAGAAACAAATACAATAGAATAAAAATATGAAACAAACTGTGCTTTAAGCATCTTCACAGTAAGAAAAACACTTTAGCTACAAAAGTCCTTCAGTAGTCAAGAGCAGAGAGGGTTTTTCTCGTTGTTTTATTAATCATGATAAAACAGGCGGCAGCTGTTGTGCTCTGTCACTTTAATGGTTTCGCTATCACGCGTCTTTTGATCCTCCTCAACTCGTTTGTTTATTACACAAATGAGGGTTAATATGAATAATCACTAAACACTGCGTTTTGACACCTATTTGAACATTAAAGCGCTCACGTTAATGACTTTAGATATGTGTGCTCTCTGCTCGTCGCAATGTGCGAATGAGACCAAGCGCGCTTTTAAGAGCAGTCTTTCGCGCTTTTAAGAGCAACATGTGTACAACTGGAAAGGGGGCAGTAAATAATGGAATAATCGTTTATCTCGATTAATGGTTTTTCATAATCGTTAGAAGCCGAAATCGAAATGGGATTTTCGTTTAATTGCACAGCCCTAAAACAAGGCAAAACTGATTGAGGAATTTGTAGATATTTTGACTTGAACGAAGTTCAAACTTTTGCAGTCTACCCCACTAGCACACTCTTGAGAGTCTAACATTATTAGACAATGAAATTGGATCAAATGTAAAATACCACTGCAGTCTTGATTGTATAACTAATCCAATACATCTATACTAAAGTTACAATTGCTTGTGCCTGAATACTTTAAACTCTCTTGTGCCTAAATGCTTACATGAGCCTTTGTGCAAATGATAAACTGTCACTCCATCATAGTTTACTCTCCTGTGACTCCACAAATCTGATGTGTCTTGAACAGTGGCTCTATAATCCTGAAGGATTCGGATTTCTACCTTCCAATTCATCTCAGCGTGGATCAACGTTTAACCTTCTCTCATCTTCCAGTTTCTGATTATTTTTATTAAATATGATTATTTGGATGAGTATTTAACTTTGAGTTGATTTTAACTAATGATTAAGTAACACTTTGCTTTATGTAAGAATGTTCAGTGTCCTTGCTCCTCTCTTTGTCTGTCTATTTTAACTTTGTTTCCAGGAGACACACAAACCAGGTCATAGGTCATAGAGACCTGCCTCTCTCGCTCTTTTGAGCCAAATCACTGATGCTGAGGAGTGGGAACAACTGGTTCTATTGTCATGATATTGTCTACAGTATTTTAGCTGTTATTATTGTTATTATTTTAAAGTAATTCCATTTTATGCTAGATAGATTTTGTGTGCAGTGAGGATATTGTAGCTGCATGTTGAATAAACCAGGTTTGAACTAGGTTGATAAGTCAGCTGAAAGTACAAGAAACAACCTTGAGTTTCCTCAACAGATTGTCTCTTGCGTCTATGTATGCCTCAATGGTTTATCTTTTTACAGGTCGGAGATCAGCTCGTAATAGTTTAGAGTCGGCCTGACCCCAAAAACCATGCAGCCATCCATATCAGGAGTTAGATGCAATCCCTCATTAACGGACACATTGAGATTTGTCTTTTTGCTTTAACAAATGAGAACTAACGATTGATGACCAACTAAACTTCTCTGACCACATTTCTAGAACTGCTCGATCTTGCAGATTCACTCTCTATAACATCAGAAAGGTCCGACCCTTCCTATCTGAACATGCAGCTCATCTCCTTGTTCAAGCTCTTGTTCTCTCCAAACTGGACTATTGCAACTCTCTACTAGCCGGGCTTCCAGCTAACTCTATTAAACCTCTTCAGATGCTTCAGAACGCAGCAGTACGAGTGGTCTTTAATGAACCTAAAAGAGCACATGTCACTCCGCTGCTCATCCGTTTGCACTGGCTGCCAGTTGCTGCTCGCATCAAATTCAAAGCTCTGATGTTTGCTTACAAAGCGACTTCTGGCTTTGCTCCTTCTTATCTGCTCTCACTTCTGCAGATCTATGTGCCCTCCAGAAACTTGCGTTCTGTGAATGAACGTCGCCTCGTGGTTCCATCCCAAAGAGGGAAAAAATCACTTTCCCGAACTCTCACATTCAATCTGCCCAGTTGGTGGAATGAACTCCCTAACTGCATCAGAACGGCAGAGTCACTCGCTGTCTTCAAGAAACGACTAAAAACCCAACTATTCAGTCTCACTTCACTTCCTAATCTTCAATTGCCTCTCTGGCTCCACCGCTAACTGTATTACAAATAAATAAATAAAAATTACTAATGCTTTCCTTCTTAGACTTCACACACCTGAAACTTGCCTACAGCACATATTCATTTTTGCTCTCATAGTTGTGTAAATTGCTTCCTTGTCCTCATTTGTAAGTTGCTTTGGATAAAAGCGTCTGCTAAATGACTAAATGTAAATGAACTGTTTACCTGGATCACACCTTTTCTGGACTTGTGTAAAGAGTATGATTGCTGCATTGTTGTACTGTAAGTCAAAGCGGCCCAGAAACTCATTGCAAGTGTTGAATCTGGCTTCTGCTGAAGAATCTTCAGTAAACTTTATATATTTATTTATTTGAATCTCTGACTCCAGCTCTTCTTCATCTGACAAACTGGTCATTCTTTGGGTTAAAACTGTAAATTACCCCTTAAATCCCAACATATAAACTCAACATTGAGTGTCCTGCGATGTGTCTATTGCGGATTAACACATTGCAATATCGATGCTGAAACCATATATTGAGCAGCCCTAATAGAGACATCACAGCTTGTGGGAGAGTCCCAATAACACATGAAACCCAGGATGTGTGTGTGTGTGTGTGTGTGTGTACTGACTCTCTGGGGCTGGCTGATCTGCGAGTGCGACGCTCGTATGATGGACTGCGAGATCTGCTCCTGTAGCTGCGGCTGCGAGAGCGTCTGCGTCGTCCGTCACGCTCGTAGTCGTCGTACCGTGATGGAGAATGCTTCTCTTTCGTCTTCATCTGATTGGGAGCTGAAACACACAAATTATTATTATTAGACAGCATTATTACATCTCATTTGATTGTTATTGAATTTAATAAAAGTACTACATTGAACATGCATTTAATACTCATTGAAATAATACTCATTTAAAACCGTAGTGTTACTGGGAACTTCTATGATAAATTATAATAAAACACATAGTTTTATCTTATTTATTTTATTATGTTTTGTCATTTTTAACTCGGAATGAAAAATAAGACAATTACATAGAAAAAAAAAAGATATTTATTTGATTCATTTTATTATTTTTAAACGGAGAAAAGATTTGATAATTAATGAATCCACTTCAAACATTACCTGCTGCAAACTATAGCACTATACTCCTTTTTTATTTCATTCAGATTTTCAACAGAATGATGAATGCATATTATACAACAGTTCTGTCTGGTTCTTGAATCTGATTGGCCGACTGCCGTGTGATATGCTGCCAGTAACAGCCCTCGTCCAGCCTCTGAACCCTTCACCCATGTGTATTACTCCACCCACATACAGAAACAAGCAGAGGACACTCTACAGTCTGACAAATATTGCAGCTGTTGGACAACATCATGAACTTTTGAGGCTTTTTTTTGTTGATAATGTAGTTGTTTAGATTGCAGCTATGCAGTTTATTTATAAGGATAGTGCCTATTTTAAATATTTATAATTTCTGAGAGACAGCACGTCAGCAGGCATTAGCCTGTCTTTGAGCAAAGACGACTGACTATATTCATCCTTAAGATGGCAACAGAGACGCATAAGCCCTTAGAACAGGGATCACTAAACTTGTTCCTGGAGGGCCGGTGTCCTGTAGATTTTACCTCCAACACTAATCAAACACACCTGAACAAGCTAATTAAGGTCTTACTAGGGATACTTGAAACACTCAGACAGGTGTGTTGAGACAAGTTGGAGTTAAACCCAGCAGGGACACCGGCCCTTCAGGACCGAGATTGGTGACCCCTGCCTTAGAGGATGAAAAAAAGCATGATTTCAAACTACAGCTGATCAAATCATTATTGAACTGGTAAATGACTTTCTAAGTCGATCTCTCTCTTTTAAATGTTGTAGTGCTGTATTTATTCCATAGTAATATTGTGATCTCCCGATTGCAACAGAGAAATACTGGGAAACTCTGGCTGTTCAGCCAAATTATCTTAAAATGTGAGCACAATCAGCTGTTTTGTCATCACTTTAAGGCTGATTTATACTTCTGCGTCAAACGCCGGCGTATGCTAGGGCGCTGACGCACAGCCCTTCGCCGTGGCTCTCGGCATCACTGACGTGCACCTCTCAAAAAAATGTAACTACACGTCGCAACAACGCGTAGCGTAAGCTCTGTGATTGGTCGGCTTGGTAGCGCTGACGAGTCTGGGCGGGACCGAGAGCCGCGCGAATGGCGCGAGCGATTGTTTACAAGTGTGGAGTCCCGTGAAGGAGCTCCGGATGGAAAGTTTTGTTTTGTGTTTACCTCATAGTTAAAGTTGCTGCACGTCCGCCGGTTCCTGCCTCAAAATGAGCGAGTTTGACCCACTTGTACATCCCGGAAGTGTTCAGGAAAAGCAAAAAAGCAGAGAAGAAACTCGACACAGAGGAACATTTACACCTCACTGCCAACTAGCGTTTCAGAAGTGTTAATGCAGACCGACAGAGACAGCGCGCAAAGGTATAAATGCACAGCCACGCGCGTTGCCTGCGCCATGGGTTACGCCGGTCACTTGACGCAGAAGTATAAATCAGGCTTCAGACATTACGCTAGAGAACCAAACACTAGCTCTAAAGTGACGTTTGCGAAGTATCAACGGCTTCTGCTGTTCTGACGTCAGCTGCAGGTGTAAAATTATAGACTTAAAGCCTATGCGATGGCATTATTGTGATGTTTTATGTAAACAACCTTCTTAGTTTTGTTAGTTTTATTAAATGTAATTATCTTAAATTGTTTTTTAAATGTTTAAATTATCATGTTCCAATCCTGTTTTCTGATCTAATAGTAGGCATCAAACCTCTTACAGAGTTACACGAGCAACTGCTAATGGTGACTGTCTAGTGCCAAAGTGTAAGACCTCCTTTGGTCAATCTGTCTTCTCTGTAAAGGGAGCCAAACTGTGCCAAACTACTAAATATTTTTAGTAGTGTTCTTAAAAAGTGGTTGAAAACAAAATAGCAGTGTTTGCACAAATAGTTTATAATTGTTGTGGAATTTTTAATAAACAGTGGTCCCTGGCTTTAACACAGTTAAAAATCATTGTGATGTTTTATGTAAACATAACCTTATTAGTTTTGATAGTTGTTTTTTTAAATGTTTAAAAAAATCATGTGCCAATGCTGTGTTCTGATCTAATTAGTAGGCATCAAACCTCTCAGAGTCATATGAGCAACTGCTAATGGTGACTGTCTAGTGCCAAAGTGTAAGACCTCCTTTGGTCAATCTGTCTTCTCTGTAAAGGGAGCCAAACTGTGGAATGGTTTACCTGTTAGCCTAAAATCAGAAAGTCATATAAATATTTTCAGTAGTGTTCTTAAAAAGTGGTTGAAAACTAAATAGCAGTGTTTGCACAAATAGTTTACTGTTAGTTTGTTGGATCGTGTCGCCTTTGCTTTTGCCTTCAGTAATTTTATGTAAAGCATTGTAGTGTTGTGTATATGCATTTATTATATTTCCATTTTATCAATTTTTAAGCTTCCTGTGGACGGGTGTTGAGAGTTAGCAAGTTTCCTAAAACACTTAAACATGTCCATGTCAAATAAATAAATAAAATGTGAATGAGTGGAGGAAGAAAGTAGTTCCTAATAAAAAGAGTTTTAGACTCTTCGTGTTGGATTTTATTATTTATATACACGACTGTGCCGTCGAACTGTTGTATAAAGGCAATATCACACTCGTAGCAGTGCAATATGGTTGTATATCGTCACTTGTAATCGACTTTTTTCCCATACATTTACACACACACCAAATTATGTTGCATTAATGTGCAAATTAACTATGCATACGCTTTTACAGCGGTAATATCTGCATTATTTACACCTTCATATTTCACAGATATTATTCCCAGATTTTCTTTTAATAATCATTTTTAGGGTAGTGGAAATTATAGGCAGGTAGGGAGCTGAGAGAGGAGAACAGGAAGGCTGTTGGCACTAACCACATTTTTCAGATGCTGACTGCAGTATAATAATGTTCATCTTTCATGAAGCTGCTTTGGAACAAGTTTTGTGAATTGCACAAGTACAAATAAACTTGTATTGAAACTCAAATTGTAATCAGTGTCAAAGTTACCATATATGGTTGTAAAAAATAACTTCACATTTATTCATATACTTCCGGTCAAAAGTTTGGGGTCAGAAGGATTTTAAATGTTTTTTTTATTATTATGACAGGACAGCATTCAGACAGGAAAGCATTGGGAGCGTAAAATGGGAAAGGGTCGTCAAATGACCTTGAGCCGGGAATCGAACTTGAGTCGCGGTGAGCACGTTGGTGCTATGTGCTACTGGTGCTGACGGATTTTTAAATGTTTTTGTTACGGCTCAGTATCTGTGGCTGTGGTGTTTGTTTTCTCTCTCCCTCCTCTACCTGTCATTTTTTTAGGTTCGCCCAGTTCATCTACACATTGGCTAAGCTAGATGCCAGTCATCATTACCATTACGATGACGTCATCAATGACCAATCACAAGCGCACTTCCCCACTGTAAAAGGAAGCCGGCTCAAGAAAGATAGCTTGCTTTTTGCTTGCTCACTGTTGTGTGTTTTGCTGGATGGCTTGACAGTTTCTTGTGCTATAATCATTTGTGCTGAAATCGTCTTCAAAGGGTGTTTTAATTGGGTTTTCTCTATGATTATCAGATACACAATATCTATATATACACAATAGGAACAGGGTAGATGTCACATGACCTACATGTTGCTACACATAGGAGATACCAATATATTATACACACTAGTTTTGAAGTGTGCGCCACTAATTGTAAGTTTTGTTTATGTTTTTGGTTAGAAGTGTAGTTTAGACAGGGTGTGAAAACGCTGAAGACTTTTCTTTCTCTTTCTTTTATTAGATAGTATAGAGATTGTGGGTTCTAGTTAGAGTTGTGTTTTGTTATATTATTTTCTTTTCTTTGGCGCCACTTTTGTTCCTCCTCCCGTTTATTACAACTATTTATTTACTCTTGTTTTCTTTATTTTGTATACACTCTGTTTATCATTTATTCACTTTGTTAAATAAACACAAGTATTTTGGCATACTTTGGTTGTTTGTCTGCTCCATTGCCGCCACCATTCATAAAAAGGGTCCTCAATTTTAAATGTTGCGTTAACCCGAGCGTTTCCATCTTAAATAACCGTGACAGTTTTCAAATAAGCTTCTCCTGCTCACCAAGGCTGCATTCATTTGAGCAAAAATACAGCACACATTGTCAAATTGTGAAATGTTATTGAACTATAAAATAATAGTTTAAACAAAGTTTATTATTTAATTAAATAATTTATTCCAGTGATTAATTGATGAATTTTCAGCTTCATTACTTCAGTCTTCAGAGTCACATGATCATCTGAAATCCCTCTAATCTTATTTACTACTATTATTATTAATGGTGATAGTAATAAAAGCAATAATGACTGATTTCATTTGAAACTACATACAATAAGAAAGCAGTTATTTACAATTTTAATGAATCTTTAATTTATTAACATTTAATAAATGCTGCCTTGGAAAAATAAAACATGAAAAATAAAACTGACCCCAAACTTTTGACCGGTAGTGTGTGCTTCAATACTACAGAGAAAGAATAAAAAACCTTCAGTATTTTATATGAATATACATCATAACATATCCAACTCCACCACATTCAGGGACAATTTGAAAGATCCCAAAACTCCCACAAAAACCACGTATTAACCTTTACTTCTATCATTTCTTACATCCATTTATAAACGCATTCAGGTTTTCTAGCTTGAATTTAATTTTGAGTAGAACAAACTATATATATATATTTATAATTAAATTCTTTTATATGCATACTCTTCCTGTCTCCTTGAGCGAACTGTATCTCGATCTGCCGTCCGCAGATCCACTTCCTATCCAGGTTATGAAGCGCATCCTCTGCGTCCCGAACGTCCTCAAACATGCTGCTGCTGTTAAGGCTTTGCATTGAGAACAGACTGATACACACACACTACACTCTAGATCAACATCAGCTTCATATGCAGAAACAATATCAATAATCAAAAAGCAAAACACAAATCATCATCATCTCATTTCATTGTGAGAAACGGCATCAGGGGAATGTGCTGGGTGAAATCAGCATCACAATTACCAAAAGAAAATTCTTATTGAATTTTAAGTGTATATAAGAGTGTTTCTACAACTTCAGGCACTTTTATGAGAAGAAAAAGACAGAAAAATATCTGCTGCAGGCATATATACAAATAGATATGAGATTATTAAATAAAAAACTGCATAAATATAGGTGTTATTTTATAATATATATTCATTACACTATTGATGGGAGTTATAACAAGACAAAGCTGTTTATAAACAGAATATCTGGATGTCGTTTTTAAATAAACAAATAACAATACTGACTGCAATCAAAATAGTAAAGAAGGTGAAAGTGGTCTATGAAGACTTGTGTTGTACAGTTTATTGTGTAAAACAGTACCGTTACAGCAATTATACTATTACCACATGTATAAAATAAAATGCTTATTAGAGCTGGTCGATTTGGCCTAAAATCAAGATCTCAATTAATTGAAAATTTCAACGCAATTACAATTAATGAACGATTATTTTATTTATTTATTTACATTTTTTGCCCTCATAGTTCTAAAGTGATGTTAGTGAAGTAGGAATGGTTTCTGCTGTTCTGTAGTGCGCTGCAGATGTGAATGAATGGCACGAGAACGTAGTTCCTCTTACAAACATATTTTGAGGCTTTCCGTGTTTGATTTTCTTTTTTAAACAGTAACTGTGCAATATCACAGAGTAACAGTGCGATGTGACTGTATATCGTCACTGGTGGGACACTTTTGCCTCCCACCAGTGCTGATATACAGCCATAATTCCACTGCTACTTGTGTGATATTGCTCATGTGTGTGTGTGTGTGTGTGTGTGTGTGTGTGATATTGCTCGTGTGTGTGTGTGTGTGTGTGTGTGTGCACGCGCGCACACACACACACACACACACACACACACACACACACACACACACACACACACACACACACAGTTGAAGTCAAAATTATTATCCCCCCTTTGAATTATTTTCTGGTTTTGAAATATTTCCCAAATGATGTTTAACGGAGTAAGGAAATTTTCACAGTATATATGATAATATTTTTAATCGATACTTATTTGTTTCATTTCGGCTAGAATAAAAGGCAGTTTTTAATTTTTTAAAAACAATTTTAAGGACAATATTATTAGCTCCTTTAGGCATTTTTTTTTCGATAGTCCACAGAACAAACCATCATTATACAGTAACTTGCCTAATTATCCTAACCTGCCTAGGTACCCTAATTACGGGGAAAAAATAAACAGGGGGGCTAATAATTCTGACTTCAACTGTATATACACACACACATACATACATACATGCATGCATACACACACACACACACACACACACATACATACATACATATATATATATATATATATATATATATATATATATATATAAATATATATATAAATATATATATAAATATATATATATAAATATATATATATAAATATATATATATAAATATATATATGATTCAAAAATAATTGAAAAAAACACACACTATCTACTATCTATGATTATTTACTTTACGTTGAACAACTGAAATAAAACCCACATTGCCTAAAACAGTCACTCATTCTTATAAAAAAAAAGTGAAAATAAATAACTTGCACTTTTGGAAACAAAATAATTTTTTTTCATATTAAAAGTAGAAAAAAAGCAGTATCTTCTAAATAAATTAACAGTTGTATATCTTGTAAATAATATTTAACTGCATTTATTGAATCTTCTGTAAACAAACATTTTAATGTAAATAATAATTTTACAGTAATGGAAAATTTGCCGTCTCAAGGCTTTTCTGGTGCAGCTTCCAATCATAGTCAATGTCGTGCAAACACGCGATGTATAGTTACATTTTATGAAAGGTGTGCAGGTTTGCGACCGCTGGAAAAATGATCTCGATTATATCTCGATTATTTCTCAATGTCCATTTCGATTAGTTTCCGATTAATCGCTCACCCCTAATGTTTATTATATACTTTATTATGCTTTTAAATGCATTATTATACTTTTTATATATAAAATTCCCTTTTTCATCTTCCTGGTAACAATTTAATGCTACATTTTTTGGATCATTTCTAGATAAGTGACAATACTGATGCTGCCATGTATATTCATTACAGCCATTTTATTGATGTGTTTATAGCTATTTTCCTTTTCTTTCATCATTTTCAAATCAAAATAAGTGAAAATTACAGTAAATTTAAAATACATAATTATGCTAATGTATATTTGATATTATTGCTATTATATAACATTTGTTTCCAAGACAACACTTACTCTAAGATTATATAATTAGATTAGATAAGTTTAACATCAGCTTTTCAACAGATGGATGGATATGCATGAGATATTGTAAGTCTAAGGAACTTGTGCATTGGTACAGAGAGTGTTCAGTGCCTGCAGTTGCAGAAACAGCCATCAGTCAGCATCAAACGCATTACAGATATGACCTGTGTACAGAAATCATCATGATCGTGTGCTCTGTGATGTAGGATACAGCATTAAACGGGTCGGTTACCTTTAACATGCTTGAGCTTTGACTTGAGCTTGATCTTTACTTGACTTGGAGACTCAGACTGGGCCCAATAACCTTTAGTCTGCTCCTCTTTCTGCGCTCAGACCGAGGCCGAGGCTCCAATTTTGGTCCCCTTTGAATCTTCAAGCTTTACCTTTCTCTTTATCTTTCTCTTTGTCTTTGTCTTGAATCTACTCTACATCGGCCCTTTTAAATATTCTCTTTCTTGGGAAGGTCTCCAGAACTGTATGTCTTTACATTTTCTGAGACAACAACAGAGGAAATAGATCGGTTAGCAGACAAACATCGCAAATGTTCACCGCTAATCATGCTTTCAGAGGAATCACACGCAAAAATGCTGATTCTGACATTAATGTTTAGCTACAATCAAAGTCAATGGAGCTGTGTGGAAAAAAAAAGGACAGTTTGACAAGTATGTGGGACAACAATGTACTTTTGAGGTTTTTTAGGCGAGAATGTAGTTGTTTAGATTGCAACTACGCAGTTTATTTATAAGACTAGTGCCTATTTTAAATATGTTAAATATATATTTTTAATATATTTTAAATATAAGTGCCTTTTTCGTATACTGTAGTGCTGTATTTATACCATAGTAATCTTCTAGTGTTTGCTTTGCCTTGGATTTTTCAGGGATAATTATAGTGAAATCTCTATTGCAACAGGGAAATACTGGCAAATCTCTGTAGACTGATGGCATTTCATGCTGTTCAGCTTTATAATCTTAAAATGTGAGCAAAATCAGCTGTTTTGGCATCACTTCAGACATTAGTCATTCAAACACTAGCTTTAAAGTGATGTTGGTGAACGAGCAATGGTTTCTGCTGTTCTGAGGTCAGCTGCAGATGTGAATGAATGGCGGAAGAAAGTAGTTCCTCAAAAGGATTTTTAGACTACATGTTTGATTAGCTTTTTTATATACATGATTATGTTGTCAAACTGCTGTATAAAGGCAATATCACACTCGTAGCAGTGTGATATGACTGTATATCGTCACTGGTGGGACACTAAGGCAATAAGGCCATCACACATCTCCCACTAGTGCCGATATACAGCCATATCGCACTATTACTCATGTGATATTGCTCGTATATAGTACATGTGATAGAAGCAAAACTATTTTGGTAAAAAATATATTTTAATTTATATATAATTTTTATCATATACACATTTTATATCTAAACAAACATTCTCTCAAATATATGCCAGCACGTGTGTATTTATATCTACATAATAAGTATACACATCACACACACACACTTTTATTTGGTATGTGATTAATCACAATTAATTTTTGCCCAGCACTATAAGTACATCAATCATGTGTGTGTGTGTGTGTGTGTGTGTGTGTGTGTGTGTGTGTGTGTGTGTGGGTGTATTAAATAATTTTTATTTTATTTTAAATGAAATAAATTAAGATGCAAATATTAGCATTAAAATTTAAAAGTAATATAAAATATATTTATGCCACTTTTTTTTCTCTTATAAATATAAAAATCATTATATAAAAGCATTATAAAGCATATATATTAATAATAATATTTATAATAAGTATATGATTATAACATTTATAATAATCAAAATATAATTTTAGTCAAACTAATTTAGTCAAAAACTGTGGAAACATGGTTATGAAATCTCACAATAATAACTATTATTTTTATTTTACTAATCTTATTACAAAACAAACATGTATATTTGCATTTCACTATTTTTATGAACAAAAATAAATAAATAAATAAAATAAATCGGAATGTAAAATTTTTAATTATTGATATTAACCAAAAAAAGGTGTGATTGAATTAAAATACATTTCTGAAGTACAAAAACTGAAATATTTGTTTGGGAGTACGTTTTACAAGAAAATACCATTTATGACTTCTTAGAGTGATACATTTAATACATTTAATAAGGATTATAGCACATGATTCACAGTTTAAAATAAATAAATATATTTTTTATTCATATACAAGCGAAGCTAATTACTTTATTATTTTATACAAATAATAGTCCATGCTTTATACTAATACAAGTTTTTTTTAAATAAAAGTCAGATGAGTTCGCTAACATGCTGAACAGCTCCATCCCCTTTCATCACGTATAAAAGAGTTTTCATTTCACACAAACAGAACTAAAAGGCTGAACAGATAATGACAGAATGCTGATTTTTGCATGAACGATCCCTTTAAAAGCTCACAGTTTTAGTCTCTCTCTTACACATTTGTCTACAAAGGATATTGTACGTATGCAAATCCTCTTGGTCGGCGTGAATAGAAGTCAACAGGAATGTAGACATCTACTATAGGCCCGTAACGACCAAACTCACGACGCAAATCCTCTGGCCTAAAGCACCATGAAACGACAGAATATTCATTCGTCTGTCTGAGAGCGTTTCCCACAGTGCTTTGAGGACAACAAACTCATATCAGCTGCCTCTGAAGCGCTCATAATTACCAAAAACACATCATGCTTAAAGGTGCTGTATGTAAGATTGACACCTAGTGGTTGAACTAGATATTGCAGTCCAAATTCAAAATATTGGATTTTTTTTCACCCAGCCCCCTCCTCAGACTAAAAGAGATACAAAAACAAAAGAAAGTTTCCCATTCATTTACCCATTTAATTGACATAATCGGAAAAATCCCAGCCTTATTCAATACCATTATAGAAATCACCATAGACCACAGATTCAGCTCAAAATCTGCTGTAATGTTCTACTGAAAAAAAAACTTTGAAGACCTGTGGGTGAGTAAATCAATGAGAAATTTATTTTTGCGTAAACTAGAATGTTGGATTTCTGACTCTGACCGCTTTCGTTTAGCAGCTTACATGACTGAAATGAAATATGCTGATTTGTTTTCCACCAACTGGCAACCCAGGGTGCTGAAATATAACTGGGTAAACTGGCAGTGGGCGGAGTTACAGATCAAAACAAAGACAAATACTGAAACTAAGCAAACTTTTAAAGAATAACTGACTTTAGCGATGTTTCTCAGACAAACACGTCTGTTCATTTAGCATGTTTCTGAAATATCTGCAAATATTTACACTTACAGGAGAATCAAAAACTTACACACAGCACCTTTAACTGGCAAATTCATAGTGAAGTAGTAAACTATCTATAACACTGAGCTTCATGAGTTTGCAAATGATGGAACAGAATCAGCATTCACTCACAGATTGTGCCAAACAATGTTATTATAGATAAAAAAAAACTCTTAAAAGCATGTCAACTGAAAGAAAAGCTGAAATTTTAGATTTTTGAAAAATGTTTTTAAATAAAACTAAGCAATTGGTAACACTGAAAACTACACAAATAAAATTAGATAAGGTAAAGATCAGAAGATGTCATCAACCACTGATAGATTTACATAAAATAATTGCCCTGCTGAAAAATCCAGCTTAAACCAGCCTGGGCTGGTTGGCTGATTTTAGCTGGTTGACCAGCCTGGTTTTAAAGGGGTTTTGGCCATTTCCAGGCTGGTTTAAGCTGGACATAGCTGGTTTTGGCTGGGCTCCCAGCCTGGCTAGGCTGGTCAAGCTGGTGTTAGCTGGTCATCTCCCAGCCTGACCAGCTTAGACCAGGCTGGAAATGGCTGGAAACCAGCCTGGAAGTGGCCAAAACCCCTCTAAAACCAGGCTGGTCGACCATCTTAAACCAGCCAACCAGCCTAAGGCTGGTTTAAGCTGTTTTTTTTTAGTTGGGTGATAATAAAAACGTAATCTGAAATTTAAAAGGTACTATTAAAAATGTAACCAAAAAGCTCAATTTAAAATTATTTAAAATAACTATATAACTTTGAGACACAAATTAAAACAAAAAACTGGAAAAAAGGAAATTATAAAAAGCTAAATATTACAACAGAACAAAACATCTATATATGAGCAACTCCATGCAAATGTCAACCTTGCCATGAAAAAATAAAGGTTTTAACTAAAATGGAAACAGTTTCTGGGTCTTTTGGGTAAGCAAGTATTTACAGTACTTTAGAAATACTCAAAAATGCATCCGTCAATGTTTTCAAACTATTCTTTCTGATTTACCAAAGTCACACAAGTGGCAACTTCACATCCATAACAACACGTTTTCATCATAAATCTGAAAATATTAAATAAAATAAAGTCAATCATTTTTGTTTTATAGAGAGCCAACTCTTCTCAATACTAATCCTTTAGATTATTATTGTTTCTTTTGGGTTGTGCAGTTTAATTCACAGAATTTCTACAAAGTATGTTGTCTACTGTAAACTCGCAGACTTTTTTTGTCCCATCCATAATGTATGTTTAGTTTCCTTATTTAAAATACAAAACATGTTTACAGATTGATATTTTTCTGGTCCCTTAATTCTGTGGTCAGTTGTTCAGGAAAATATAAACAAAAGTTTCAATATAATCTTAACATATACTTTAGTTTTTACTGCAAATGTCGCATGCATAACGCTGGAATTGCTCATATATATATTTTTAAACCTTCAAAAGAAAACATAAAGCTGCTAAATAACTGATTGTGGATGATTTTACATTTTCATTCTCATCATTATTGGCACATTTTTAAATGCTTCGTTTTTATACATCAGCTTAC
This sequence comes from Danio rerio, assembly GCF_052040795.2. NCBI lineage: Eukaryota > Metazoa > Chordata > Actinopteri > Cypriniformes > Danionidae > Danio > Danio rerio. Next base: position 58,163,635 of record NC_141036.1, read on the forward strand.
AATACAAGATACTTTCTGGAAACATAAAAGCATAAAACTTTGACCAGACAAGAACATTAATTAAATAAACATGCATGAACACCTACAGCAGTTTAGTTTCAGTTAGTAAACACTTCTAACTAGTAGTGGGTTAAAGATGCAATGCAAAGCAAATGCTATAATAACAGACTGTAATATTAGTCTCGTGTTATAAAATTAAAGTCTGTAATTCATTATGTATGCATAGCTCATTAATATGCAAGTGTCTAATTACAGGCATATAATGAAGGAAACCCATTCCTGCTGCAAATATTAGAGTAAACATTTAATATGCGAGACAAACAGAATAATTATGTATTAATTAGGCCTTTAATATATTTGATCAGATTAGCAAGGAGAACAAAACTCGGCCAAGCGCAAATTAGACATTAGCCATTCACTAGTAAGCCAATTTATTTTATACGTATCTATAAATGATGCTTGACCGTGGTGTATTTTATTGCATATGCTCTATTTTATTTTAGTTATAGAGGTTTTGAAAGACACAGAAGCGGTTGTTAGCATTAGCATCTCTCTCGCACGGCAGCTAACGTTACTAACTTAAATAGCGTCAGTCCTCGCGCGGCTACTAACCTGCTGTCGTCGGAGATGTTTCTGATGAACAGGGAGGTGTTTGGAGGTCTCATATATCTCGCCATGATGATTAAAAACTGCAACTTTCAGATCCACAAACACACAGGCCGCACTCCAGAACAAGCTGCACACGTACACAACGCGCCACACACTCACGAGCAGCAAAGCGCATGCGCCGCACACGACGTCACCACCATGTTACTTTCTATTGGTCTTGAGCACCCATAACCGGAGCACCCGGAGGAAACCCACGCCAATACGGGGAGAAAATGCAAACTCCACACATAAATGTCAGCTGACCCAGCCAAGGCTAGAACCAGCGACTTTCTTGATGTAAGGCGATCGTCCTACTCACTGCGCCACCATGACGCTTTATATTAAAACTTACAAAATAAAAAAAAGTTGTTTTGTAAGGATATTTTTGTCATACAATAATAATAGTAAACCTTTGGAGCAAAATTTGTTTATTAATTTAATGATTAAATTTGGGAAGTGCCATGTACATAAACAAAAATGGCCCATTGATACACCATTGAGGGTATCAGTGGGTATCGCTGTCACCTCACAGCAAGAAAGTGGTCAGTTGGCGTTTCTGTGTGCAGTTTGCATGTTCTCCCTGTGTTGGCATGGGTTTCCCTCACAGTCCAAACACGTAGTACAGGTGAATTGGGTAGGCTAAACTGTAGTAAATGTATGAGTGTGAATGGGTGTGTATGGGTGTTTCCCAAAGATGGGTTGCAGCTGGAAGGGCATTTGCTGCATGAAACGTCCTGGATAAGTTGAAGGTTTATTTTTGGCGACCCCATAATAATAAAGACACTAAGCCGAAAAACTTAGTTAAAACCTAACATTTATTTGTTTAAAATTGATCTTAAGCATTATACTAATAACCTAAAACATTAAATATAATAAAGCTATAAGGATGTATGCAATTTTGGAATCATTTTCTTATGCAAATTTCTTGTAACTCATACATTCCCAGTTGTTTTATTTATTTATTTTATTCTCTATTGATTTGTTCCTTTAATGTGAAAAAACACCATATTAAAGTCAAAATTATTAGCCCCTTTAAGCTATATTTTTTTTCAAATGTCTACTGAACAAACCATCATTATACAATAACTTGCCTAATTACAAGCAAACTACATTTGTGTTGCCATAGAAACTATAATCGCCACAACAAATAAATTTCTAGTTTGTTACGATAGAAATTATAAAATCACTAAACAGTTGACTATTGCTGTTACCATAACAACTATAGAATCGACACAACAGACTAATTACTATAGTTGTGTTACCATGGCAATTATAGAATTATAAGAGATCAATTACTACAGTTGTGTTACCATAGCAACAATAGAATCGGCACAACAGATTATTTACTATAGTTGTTACCATAGCAACTATAGAATCACGACAACAGATCAATTACTATAGTTGTGTTACCATAGCAACTATAAAATCACCACAACCGATCAATTACTATAGTTATGTTACCATAGCAACTATAGAATCACCACAACAGATCAATTACTATACTTGTGTTCCCATAGCAACTATAGAATCACCACAACAGATCAATTACTATAGTTGTTCCCATAGCAATTATAGAATCGACACAACAGAATAATTACTATAGTTGTTGCATTACCATAGCAATTATAAAATCGCCACAACAGACTAATTACTATAATTCTGTTACCATAGCAACTATAAAATAAACATAATAGATCAATTACTATAGTTGTTACCATGGCAACTATATAATCAACACAATAGATCAATTACTATAGTGGTGTTACCATGGCAACTACAGAATCAACACAACAGATTAAATCAAGCATTTTATAAACAGAATGGTTCAAAAACAGCACAGTATTTACTCTAAATTACTGTAGTATTTTGTATGCAGGCAGAAAGAAACAGAATAAAGGATGAAGCAGAACACTAGTTTGCATCCAAGTTTATTTTTGAAATTCCCTACTCCCTCTATACAAGAAAAAATGACTTTCCACAAAGGCAGCAGTGAACTCTCAGTGATAGTAATATTTATGTTTAGGGCAGGAAAAAAAAATCATAAATCACAGTGTAACCTTCTTTTTCTTTAAATACTCCTGCTGTCGTCTTTGGCTGGGTTTGGCGGGACAGTTTACCGTCAGGCCAAAGTCACGGGAAGTTACAGTTCAAGCCAATGGAGCTGCAGGCTTCAACTTTACAAAAGCCAATGCAGGAATGTTGCGTTATACTCCGATAACCGGAAATAATAATAATAATAATAATAATAATAATAAAAAAAAAGAAACAAAAAATAAGAACAAGCTGTCCACGTTTGCAACGCAGACCCCAAAAAGATAAGACTGCCAGGGGGGCGACAGCACTTTCTCAATTTCATAAAATTGTATAGACAAAGAAAAATAAATCTACAAAAATGGAACTAGTAATATTACACAACGATTAAACGAGTTTCGTTCATCTACACAAAACCGAAGTTCTTGGTCTTGATGGCTAGTAAAAGTTTCTGTTTGAGGATCTGTTTGGAAGAGTAAAGTGGCACGTAGAGGCGAGAGATGCAGGTGTTGGCGGTGGGCAGGTGCTGGTCGTCCGGCGGGCGGATGGTGATGGAGGGCATCGGCTGGAAACCTTCTTCACTGGCCGGCAGAGACGGGCTGGACGTCCAGAAGTACACCTGCGGGACACACACACACTAATGAAAATACGGTCTGAAAATACTGAACCCAATGTTGGGTTTAATGTGGACAAACCAAACCATTGGGTTAAAGTGTAGTTAAAGTGTGTAATTTAAATTGAACAGAAAAAAATTAACTAAACAACAATATTGGGTCAAAAACACTGGCTTAAAAAAAAGAGTAAATAAATTTATCTGAAGAAAAAACAAAACAATGTTAGGGTGAATATGGACGAAAACTTTAATTAAATTTTAATTAAGTGGAAAAAAACAAAAACAATGTTGGGTCAGATTTGGACCAACCCAACAGTTGAGGTAATAGGTGTCATTTAAATTTAATAAAAATAAATAAATAAATAAATAAAAATAATAAATCACCCAATGATGGGTTAAATAAAGCCAACCATTGGGTTAAAAGGTGTCATTTTACTGAAGAAAAATGTTGGGTTAAATATGGACAAACAAAACCATTAGGTTAAAGTTTAGTTTAAGTTAACTGGAAAAAAACAATAACATAAAAAAAAATATTGGGCCAAAAAACACACCATTGGGTTAAAAAGTGTAATTTAAATTTATTTGGGGGAAAAAATGTTGGATTAAAAACTTGAACAAACAAAGCTATTGGATTAAAAATATTAATTAAAAATAATATTAAATAAAAATCTAAACAATGTTGTGTTAAATATGAACAAACTCAACCACTGAGATAAAGTGTCGTTTTAACTATTTAACTATTTAATATTTAAACATTTAAATTTAAGAACATTGGGTCAAATATGAACAAACCCAACTGTTGAGTTAAAAAGTATATAAATTGAATGAATAAATAAAAAAATTCACCCAATGATGGTTTAAACATGAACGAACTCAACCATTGGCTTAAAAAGTGTCATCTAAAAATAATAATAAAAAATATATATAAACAATGTTGTTTTAAATATTAACAAACCCAACCACTGGGTTTAAGAAGTGTAATGTAAATTGAATTGAACAAACACTAGCCAATGTTGGGTCAAACACGTACAAACACAAGCATTGGGTTAAAAAGTGTCATTTAAATTTAAATGGTAAAAAAAAAAAAAATCACCCAATGATAGGTTTAATATCAACAAACCCAACTGTTGGGTTAAAATGTTAAATTTACATTTAATTGCAAACAATTCAACAAACAAAAATGCTGGGTCATATATCGACAAACATAAAAGTATAATTTCAATTAAACTGAAAATAAAAAATAATAATAATTGGGTAATAATAATTACCCATAGTTCGGTTAAACAGAGAAAAAGCTTATTATTGGGTAACCAAAAATTGGGTTAAATAGGAAAAAACCCATAAGTTGGGTTAAAACTTATTTAAAATTTTGTAAAAAAACAAGACTAAAAAATAATTCACCCAATGATGGGTTACACATGAACAAACCCAACCATTGGGTTAAAAAAGTGTAATTTAAATGTAATAATAATAATAATAACAATGCTGTGTTAAATATTAACAACCCCAACCATTGGATAAAAAAAGTGTAAATTTAATTTAATTTAAAAAATAACCAATGCTGGGTCAATTATGGATAAACCAGCTATTGGTTTAAATTGTGCCATTTACATTCAATTATAATATATTATTTTATTATGGACAAATCCAACTGCTCGGTTAAATATGGACAAATCCAACTGCTGGGACGTGTCTAATGTGGAGTAAAGGCATGCAGTAGTGTCTCACCAGGTCCTGCCTTTCCGTCATGCTCATCTTCTCAACGATGGACCAAAACCAGCGCTTGAACTGCAGCAGCTTCTCTGCATTCTCACCTGCAGGGTAAAACACAACTCACAATTAAGCACAAAACACACAATGCATGACTTTAGCTTATAAGTAAATTACATTATTAAAAAACAAATAGAAGAAAAAAAAACCTTTATACCATATATATATATATATATATATATATATATATATATAGCAACCTTAAAGCAATAAGATTATACTCAAATTTATTAAATGTAATATTTTTCTTATAATTTAGAAAAATAAAAATCTACAAATAAATTTGAGTACAAAGCAGGTACAATTTTATTTTAATCAGGAATACAATACGTTCATGTTTTAAACACTGTGGTTTTGTGGATGATTAAAAAAAAATAAATAAAAAAATAAAAAAAAAAGAACTGGCTCGATTGAAGTTTTAGTTTTTTCTTTAGCACCCTTGTCACATTTACATTTATTTGAAATGTCCCAAAACTCACTTGGGAAATAGGTAGATGTTCATGTAAATAAAATGTTTACTTTAATTCAGAATGAGTTGATAATGAGTTAATAACAAACTCATCATTTTTACATTTTAAAGGAAATAATGAATATTTATGTCATTTTAAGCAATTTTCATAATAAATTTAAGTGGGGGATGCACAATATATGATTTCAGCATCGATATCGTAATGTGCGATTGTCTCATCGCAAAATCTGCAATGTCCTGTTGGAGTTAATATAACATGACCTAATCTAATAGGGGGACAATATTTTTATTTTATTGTGATTTTAATGCTTGAAATTGTCAAGCAAATTTAAACTATTTGGGCACAAGAAATTTTATACAATTTGCAACTTTACCAAAGAAAAATGTGTATATTTACTTACACAATAAAGACTCAGCGTAGACCAAACTCAATGCTTTTAGACTTCACTGAAAACCATTTATTTTTATGTTTTGCATATTTTATGCAGATGCACTCCCCTAAAAATCATCCCAATCAATGTAAAATTATGAATTCTTTTCATATACACATATATATACACACACACACACACACACACACACAATGTATACATTTATATAATATATATTATATTAGATACATACTTTAGATATATATTAGATACATACATATACATACACATACAAACATATAACTTTTGTTGCTGCTTATTTGACTCCTTTTATTCTAAATGTGTTGATGTTTAATCATTTAAAGTGTGCATGCTGCATTTCTCTCATTATGCAAGAGCCTGATGGATGAATATTGTTAACATGTTAATTAAAAAAACTTAAATAAATGAGTAAAATGCAGCCTGGTGTGAACTATGTACTGTTTTTCTTTTTCTTTACTATAAATGATCTCCAGAAAATCTAGAAACAGGGATTCAGCAGCGGTCTAAAACAGCAGACAAAATCAAATTCTATGTATTACATAAAGACTAAAAGTAGAAAATATATATATGGGAGCGGTACAGGAGCGGGAGGCATTTTAAACAGGAGCGGGATGGGACAGAATTCATTTTTAAACTTCCCAATCCTCTCCCATGTCATTCATCTTGCGCAAATATATATATATATATATATATATATATATATATATATATATATATGGCAGAAAAATGAATTATCTCAATGTCAGTTTTTTTTTATATCGTGCAGTCTAATTTAAGTGGTTATGAAAAGTGTCAATGTGTTCATAATCCAAACACAAACCTGACTCATCATTGAATGAAGTGAAACTAATGAGCATCTGGACGTTGACTTCTCCACAGCCGTTGACCAGCAGTCTGAAATCCTCCGCTGTCAGATCTTCCAGAGCGTTCTTAGGAAGCACATCCAGAAGACCTTTCCGCATGGCCTGCAAAACGACAGCTTCACTTACAACTGTGTTTTTATCAGAAGCACAAAAACTTTAAGCGATTAATGAGAGAATAATACGTGCTCATAACGATTCCCGTAACAGTAAATCAGTGGTTCATATTTACAGGCTCAGTGTCTGACTGTTCAAACAATTATTTTTATTTTATTCGCTAAAGATTTGCAGCAGAGTAAACTCATGTAGACTGTGCAAACACCTTTATTTTTGTTGACTCTGGACAGTGTTCTGTTCACTCCACAACTACTACAACTTAAACTAAATATAAAAACTAAATAGAAATGCTCACAAAGCAAAAACTAAACCAAGAAAAAAAAACATTTATAGCTATTTTTAAAATGGTATTGAAATAAAGACTAAAAATAAGTTTAAAAAAAAAAACACTAAAAACTATAAAGAAATATTAATTTAGAAATGCAAAAAAATAACTGCCCTCAACTTGAAATATAGGCTCAATAGGCTTCATCACACACTTTAGATTTTTGGCTTGTTTTCAGTGACATGTTTGATAGTCAACTCAGATTTTGTCCAATATTACAATTGCACTCACATGCAGAGGCTGTTCTGCCACCACCAGCATCCGGTGCTCTGCGTATCTCCTCACGTACTCGTACACATTCAGAGGCGTCACCGGCATGTTGACTCCACCGGACAGCAGCTCCACCTGCACATCAACACAACACACTCAACATGTGTGATAAAGACTGAGCTGTTCACTCTGTGGTAAAAAAATGACTGCTATTGTGATAATAGATCACAGGGACGTGCAATAAATTAAATATATTTTATGCGCCGAGCATTTGTGTGCTGCATGCATAGGTTGTTCATCCAAATCTGCCTAATCAGATAGCAGCCTTTACTATCTTTAGACCATGGGTGCCCAACCCTGTTCCTGGAGAGCCACCTTCTTGCAGATTCTACCTTGATCAAACACACCTGACTTTAATTACCAAGTGCTCCAAGTTGGTTCATGCCGCGGTAACAATAGAGTTTGAGCTTAGAAAATTCTGTTGTATGGCGCTGCAAAAAGGGGCGGGAATAACGAGATGATTAGACATTAAAAAAAGCAAGCGATTGGTCCATATTCGAAATTTCTGTCCAGAGAGGTCACAGATTTTGTTTTAGAAACTATCTAAAGTTACAAATAATGACACATCTTCGTAGCTATCATGTGCTGAATGTTAATCCACCATCTACACTTTTAGAAGAGTGGATAAAAGACTTCCGTTGGCTTCAAGTCCGCTATGAAAAGTCTGTGGGATGGAATTTTCAGCTAACTGTTTGCCACAACTAGCACGAGAGCTTCTGTTTAATCCTTCATATGATCCCCAGATGCTGTCCACCGTAGCTATATGTAAAATTTAACACCACGTACACCATCACAAAGGGGCTTACACTGATTAAACTAATATCGCTACTCATGAAAAGACCGGTATTGCTATTTACATGACGTATGCATTTAATAAGGTACAGTATATGTCAAAAGCATCAGTGCAATATCAGACTGAACCCGTGAGAACAGCACAGTTATATCAATAACCGATTCATTCATGTCAAGCAGTGCGTGCAGGGCCAGTGAGCGATCCGTGTATCTTTTGGTCACTCAGTTTTGTTATAAAAATCTATTTTCTTGTGATACTGGGATTGCATTGAGACATTTTCCTCACACATGCATATATATATTTTTTTGTTTTTTAGTTTGATTAGTTTTGATTTCAATCTGTTTGTATATTACTTGTAGTAACGGGGCTAACAATGGGTGGGTGTGACTAAATTTTGGCTGGTGCACCTACATTTTTAAAGTGAGGAGCACCGGTGCTACCAAGCAAAAAGGTTCATTTTGAGCCCTGTAATTGGTTTCGATTGGCTACAGAACGCACTATTGTTGACCAATGGCTTGCGTAATTAACCTAACTTGCCTAATTAAGCATTTAAATTGCACCTTAAACTAGGGCTGTCACAATGATCGATTTCACAATACTGCCCTATTGACAAGCTAACTGCAAAAGAACGAAAGCAACCACACAATCCTGCATTTCTTGTTTCTTTTATTGTCGTTTATGTAAAGCATTTTGAATTACCATTGTGTATGAAATGTGCTACAGAAATAAACTTGCCCTGCATTGATAACGCTCTTTCTTTTTTACACTTCATCATTGTGCAATGAAATACATTAATAATGAATACAAAAGTGTGTCAAATTGTTGATACTTTTTGTATCTGGTGTTTTAAGACTGAAGTAAATGGCTCAAGTTATTAAGCTTTCGGCTATAACTTTGACTTTAAACCAAACGTAAAGTCAATTTAGAGATACATATTTAGAGATACCTAAATATTAGTTTTGCATTGTCTACAGAACAAACCACTGTTATACAATGGCTTGCCTAATTACCCTAACTTTACCATAGTTAAGCCTTTAAATTTCACTTTAAGCTGAATACTGGTATCTTAAAGAATATCTAGACAAATAATATGTGCTGTCATCATGGCAAAGAGAAAATAAATCAATTAACCCTTAAAGACCTAGAGGTAATTTGTGGGCACCTAATGGGCCTATATTATTATTTTTTTTAAATCAGTTTTGTTTTTATTTTAGCAGTCAGCCTCAAGTGTCATATGTTATTTTAAACAGGAGAATCTGAAGTTTCAATCTGTATCATTTAAAGGTCCAGTCTAAAATATTTTTTGGTCCAAAAACATATGAACAGACAGAAAATATTCCAGAATTTTCCAGAAACGTTTTTTAAAAAAGTGGCATTTTCTAGTTATTACTAACAAAACCTTATGAAGCTTGTTTTTTTTTCTTTAGAAATACATGTTATGTTGTTTTATACTTCCAAAATAAATTGTTTACATCCACCATTCCCTGAGAAAGTTATAGCAATTTATTTCAATGTTATTCCATGGCGTTTTTCAATGGGGAAAAAAAATGCATTTATTTACTGACAATGTATCTGCCCAAAAGTTCTGGGAATGAACTAAACAGAAAAAAATGTTACAAAATAACAGAACACTGAAGCAAATTTGACTTTTTCCAAATAATATATTTTCAGTTACCATAAACAACACCACTTACAATGAACAAATAAAAAGCAAGAAATAAGAAATAATGCGTCAAAGTCCAAATAAACATGGTGCAAATCCTCAGTAAAAACATAGACACAAATATTTACTATACTATAAATAGTTACATAACTAAACTAGATTCAATATGGACCATCCTTAGGTTTTATGTGCCAGCATGAATATGGTTTTGACCCTGCTGCGTCTCAACTTGCGTTTGCAGACAAACAGCCGCACCGTCATTTGCGTCTTTTGAAAACGGCAAGACCAGCACTTCGTCTTTGCTGTGTCACTGTTTTGTCATGTTTTTGTGCTGTTGTGCATGCAAAAGTAATTAGTATGATAATTATTTCATGCAAAACCTTTTTTTTTTTCGCGTTTTATTTAGCCGTGCGTAAATATACAGCCTATCTCTCGTTCCGGGTTGTTCAAATTGCTGATTGATGGTTTAGAAAGCGAAACCTATGCTTATTGGTTGAGAGATAGCGAGTTTGAACCAATCTGGGCATGGAGGAGGGACAATGCATCAATGTATCATGTCTGGTTTGTCCGGAGATACAAGAATCTTTGTCAAATCAGCGTTGTCAAAATTTTATGACGTAACCACACTGATTCCAGAGCCTCTGAAAGTCTGTGAATGTAATGTGATACTCTTGTGATACTCTGAGATTCTCTTCTTTATGCCAATCTTTGAAATGTACGGATCGGATCAGCGGATCAAAAGTTATTAAACATTTAAGAACAACTTATTTTTAGCCGCGGGCGGCTGTCTCGGTCTTAAAGGGTTAATAGAAATGAGTTATTAAAACTATTATGATTAGAAATGTGTTGAGAAAAATCTCCATTAAACAAAAGTTGTTTCGTTTACCTGTCCTGCTCCCTCCTCCTTGCAGAGGTCGATAGCGAAGGCCAGGTCCATCGCCGCAAACACAGCCTCCGCCTCTTCAGTCTGAGAGTGACGGATGAGCTGCCGCAAACTCTCGTACATTACCGGGTCGAAGAACGCAAAGTCGTGCCAGTTCACCTGCAGGACAACACAACTCAAGCCTTAGGAGAGATCTACAGTCTGGTAAATGGGGAATAAACAATAGTATCTGGATGCAGCCTTTATGATGCAAGCTGAGACTGCATCGCTCAGGAGATGCAATGTCAGTCACAGTGCACTTAATGGAGCTAGTGACATCACTGTGATGGGAGGGTTAGAGGCAGGGTTAGGGGAGCACATTAAAAAGCATTGGATGCAGTTGAGATTGCATCTGCACCGAGTCTGCAGCCAGACCCCATCTCGGAATCAAAAAATCTACTCAGTGTTAATAACTACTTGTGTATTGTTCAAATGTACTCCTCTTTGGTTATGTTGGTGGCTTTTTTTGCCC
>NC_141036.1:58180000-58252500 GCF_052040795.2 Danio rerio
TATTCCACTTTCTATATATAGTCATGAACACACTTGTTTTTAGAGCAAGTAGTTCGACCATTTTCTCATGTTTATTATTCCAAGTCATGTCTACCATAAGCTACTGAAATGGCAACAAGAAAATTTGATCCCCGGCTATAGCCTAGATATGATTGTGCTGTCTGTACCGGTTGCATGGCATGAACTCGTGGGTAAAGTCTCTCTCCCAGAGCCTGTCTGTGAGCCGGCAGCGGTTCTGGCTCATCACTGGGGTTTCCTTCTGATGCAGGTCTGAACGGCCGGGTGTCGATGGACAACTGCCTCCGCGAGTCCCTGCAGTCAAACACAGCAAAAAGTCTCTTTAGGCTGTGGTGTGACACAAAAAGTAAAGCGAGTTAAAGCAATCTGATTAATAAACAATAAATAATTTATCATGAATATTATGCTTTTTTTATATATTATAAAACATTATATAATAACATTATTATTATTATTATTATTATATATTGTTTTATTATTTAGGGGATGGAAAAACACATTTAAAATGATTTATAATAAGTATTGTAATATTGTAAATATTACAATATTTTAATGATGCATTTTTGCTTTTCAGGAAGATGTTTAAAAATATGCATTTAAAATAATAAACAAATTTTAAAATATCTTTATTTAATCCCTTACTTAAAATAATAAAAATTCAAAAGACTGCATAGAATATTAAAAATTCTGCTTTTTTTGCATGGAAAATAATATTAAACTAAACATTTTTATTTAAGGAGGTTAAAAATACCATTATTTAAAATCATTAAATAAACACAAAAAAATTCAGGATGCATTTTATGATGCGACAGGTGGCTCAGTGGTTAGCACTGTCGTCTCACAGCAAGAATGTTGCTGGTTTGAGTCCCAAGTCGAGTTTCCCCCACAGTCCACCATGCGCTATAGGGGAATTGACTAACTAAATTGGCCGTAGTGTGCGAGTGTGTGTGAATGTATGTAAGGATGTTTCCCAGTACTGGGTTGCAGCTGGAAGAGCATCTGCTGTGTAAAACATATGCTGGAATAGTTGGCGGTTCATTCCGCAGTGGTGACCCCTGATGGATAAAGGGACTAAGCCGAAGGAAAATGAATGACTGAATTTAGGATTTTTAGGAAACAATTATAAATGTGTATAATTTTTTATAACATTTATAGTTATTTTATTATAATTGTGCATGTATAATTATGTATTTATTCATTCATTTTAAATAATAGTATATAAAACATTTCCCTATATTAACTTATCTCACTAGACAAATAATATGATGGGCCTTTATCATTAAAATATTTAGAAAATATCAACTAAATAAACAAACTGCCAGAAAACGTTAATAATTTTGTCAGAAAATATTTATGGGTTCAGGTAAAATCAGTCACCTGTCACGATCTCGTCTGGATGCAGCTCTCAGTCCTCCGCTCCTCCTCTCACGCTCACGATCTCGGTTCCTCAGCCGCTGCATAAGATCTGTAAATACGCAGAAAACATGATTATCACATACAAGCAAAGAAAAAAACTATATAACAACAATAATCCATACAAATAGATTTTTCTATTCACGTTAGTAAATACATTAACTAATGAAACCTGATTGTAAGGTGTTACCGAATATGTTTTACGGTAAGAGGCTGCACGATATTGGAAAAATGTGACACTGATATTTTGTTTTGCTGCAATATATATTGCTATATACTGTATCTATTAAATTTCACCAGATGGTTGAATTGCACTATTTGGAAAGAATTTATAGCCACACTTTATTTAAAGTTTCAATTCACTATTAGCAAACAATTAAATACGTCTTTTGCTTCAGTAAACTCCTAATTTTCTCCTTATAAATAAATATCAAGGTAGTTCAGGGCTTGAAATTAACCTTTTTGCTTGGTAGCACTGATGTTCCCAACTTTAAATTTTTGCTTGGGGCTCCTAACTTTTTAGTCGCACCCACCAATTATAAGCACCGTTACTACAAGTTTTAATGTTATATTAACCGATTTACTGCATTTGAAACACTAAACAATCTAACAAACAAACAAAACAACATCTGCATGCGCCCACCGGCACAACACACTGCTTAACATGAATGAAACTTGAATAACAATAATACACCGGCTTTATGATGAACGCTTTAATCATTTTCATAGCGGACTTTAAACGCTGGAAGTCTTTTATCCACTTTTGGAAAAGTGTAAATGCTGCATTGACATTCCGCACATGATCACTGATCAGACGTACCATTCTTTGAAACTTACATGTTTTCTAACTAAATCTGTCAGTGTTGTTTTCATTCTCTCATCTTCAGTGCTTTACATGTTCGCGGTTGTAGCTCTCCCTGTCATCTAAAGAAAGGCATCGACTGAGTGATTGATAGCTGATAATAACCAATCCATTTGCATTCAGTGCTATAGCAGTGGACCAATCAGAAGAGCTAGAAGGCGGGGCAAGCATTGCGCGCTTTGTTTACTGCAGCAAGTCGGCATGACGACTGTTTTAACTATTCCTGAGCGCTGCGTTTGGCGTCTTAGGTGCTAAGATGCATTCTGCGTGAATGTCTCCTAAATCTGTGTGTGTGGTGAACATTTTGCAGTGAAAACCGGTCGCATAGAGCACCAATTTTATGCACTCGCACAAATAACTCCCAAATATATTTTGAGGTCGCAATTTCGAGCCTTGTAGTTTAGGTATTGGGTTAGGAATGTAGAATAAGTACTAACACCCCATTCACACGGGGCGTCAGCGTCAAAGCTTCCCATTCACTTTGAATGGGTGACGTCAGGCGTTGCCGAACTGCATTGTGAATCCGTCGGTGCCGCTTTAGAGGCGTTGCTCGCTGCAGAAGTTGGGACTAGTTTAAATTTTTTAAGGGCCGACAGAAGCGTTAGCCAATCAGATCGCTGTATGCAAATACACCAGCTAGACAGTGGCCTATTGCTGACTGAATTTCATTGGCTGACGCTGCTATGACGATTGCTTTAGCCCCAACTTTAGACACTCCTTCAGTCAAGCGTTGACGCTGAAGCCCCGTGTGAATGGGGCGTGATAAGTAGCCAGTATCTCAATGACATGCATGCTAATAAGCAACTAGTTAATAATGAGAATTGATCCCTAAAGTGTTATCAAATGTATTTATTTTGGTTGATTAGGATAATTCTGCAGGGGAGTGAATCATGCATAAACTGTTATAAACAATCTACAAGCATTGATGATTAAAGCAAATATAAAAGTGATATAAGCAGTGCATGCTTTATGGTTTGTATAAGTGTTTAAAGTACACTGCGAAGTCAACAACACAATCTATGCAATGTGACTACTGCGGATGCACACATCCATGCTAAAACGATATATTGTGCAGCCCTACTTGAAGTCTTGGGTGGGGGGAAATACAACATAAGGAAAACGATACGTACTGCTAGCCTGCATCCCCTTGCTGACGCTCTGCACGCAGTCCAGATTGGGCAGCTTGTCGTTGGACAAGAAGGCCTGAGCGATGGCGGTGTAGAAGCTGCGAGCGACACCACTGCCCTCTCCAGGCTCATCCTTGAATGTCACCTTTACGCGGTGCACGGCCATGGGTGTGGTGGTACAGCGGCGGCCGAAGTGAGCGTTCAGCTGCCGCATGGTCTGCTGGATGAGCTGCTCACGGTCTCGGTCCACCTCCAGGGCCAGATCACGCGACTGAAGGTTACGCAGCTTCTCCATCTCACGACGAAACTTGGACTCCTTTACCTCAAAACCCCCCAGCTCTGTCAGGATCTGCAACGCACACGAAAGCCAAACATTTATTAAAGAGTATGAATCGTGCAAACACTGCTGGTGGTTACATATTCTGGTTTAGCTTCACACTGCGTCTCAAATGGCATCTTATACACTATGCACTTACCCACTCGACACAGTATGTAAAGTTAGTGTCATCCCAATAGGGATTACTAAGTGGAAATTCAAGTTTCCCAGATGACGTTTGGCAGTTGCCAGATTACTGATATATATGACCAAGCTACAAAATAGTAGCTGCCATAAGTATAATAATAATTCCTTACATTTCCATAGCTATTTTCTGGAAACTCAACCATACGGCAGCCATATTGTGCCAGACCGCAAACCATACACCAGCTGATTGGTGAAGAGGAGACGGTTATGATATGGGAATGGTTAGGAGGTTATGATAGACAGAGGCCAGAGAGCAGATTTGGCCAGCAAGCTGGGGTTAAACCCCTACTCTTGTTCGAAGAGCATCCTGGGATTTTTAACGACCACATTGAGTCGGGGTATCGGTTTAACGTCTCATCCAAAGGACGGCACTCACTGAGCAGTATAGAGTCTCCTTCACTATACTGGGGCATTACGACTCACACAGACTGCAGGTCGAGCGCCCCCTGCTGGCCTCACTAACACCACTTCTGGCAGCAACCTAGCTTTCCCATGTGGTCTCCCATCCAGGAACTGAATAGGCACAGCTCTGCTTAGGTTCAGTGGGCGACCATGTGAGAATTGCCGGCAATAGTAAAACCATATTTACCATCAGGAGTTACATAATCACTCTCATAGGAGAATTTTGCTTTCACAATTCAAAATAAAAAGTAACCCAAAGTCTGTGCCTGCTACCTCCACCCCGTTCAGCTAACAGCTGCTGCCGTTGACTGCAAGTGTCCAACATTACACAGTTATTTTTAACGGTTGATTAAGTGCATCATGTGGGTATTTTAAATGCACTTATTTTTAGAACGAAAAGAGTATTTCAATGTGAATGCACTACTTACTCTATTAATACTACAAAAAGGCGTAGAATCAAAGAATAGTGCATAAGAATGCAATTTGGGGCACACCTATTGCCTTCAACTATGAAATAAATAAATAAAAAAATTTATATAACATGATTAAAAATCTAATGATATGTTTGAAACAACTATTCAACTATAAAAAAAATAAAGGTGCAGTAAGTTTTTGACTTTTCTAAAGCATAAAAAACCCATAATATGTTTGCAGATATTTAAGAAACATGCTCAGTGAACATTCTTGCGTGTCTGAAAAACAATGGTGACGTCAGGTATTCTGCTTTGAAAAATGGGCGTTACTTGCCAGAACATCTGTCTTTGTTTATGTTCTTTTAATCTGTCAAATGCCAGTTTAGTCAATTATATTTCAGCACCCCAGACTGCCTTGGCGGATAGCAGCGTATTTTATTTATTCATTCAGAAAGGCTCTGAAAGCATGCGTCCGTGACCGAAATGCGACCTTCGGTGACAGTATCATACGAACTCCAAATTTAGAGATTTAGTTTCACTTGAGGTTATTAATTAACTAATTAAAACTTATTTTAATATGGAAAATATTCCTTCTATCGCGTGCCGTTGCTTTTACTTAGAATACAGTTTAAATCACTCGCTCCTGTCCCCAATCTGGCAACCTGCGCTTCCATTTGTTTTGATCTAGGAGAGCAATACCTAGTTCAACCACTTACACACTGCACCTTTATATAAAAAATAAACAAATTTTTATTTGGCATTAAACAAAAAAATAAACAGAACCTATAAAATATTTATTAAAATTGATTAAAAAATTATTTATTTGATAACATTTAAGGTCCAATGAGTTAATGAATTTACTAACATGAACAAACAAAACATTCCAGCATTTATCTATTTTTTTTAAATTAAATGATAAACCCACAGTTATTCATCGTTAGTGCTTGTTAACAGTGCATTAGCTAATGCTAACAAGCACAAATTAATTTTTTAACAATGCATTAGATTGTAAATGTTGAAATAAGGTCTGCACAATACATTGATATATCACGGATAAAGAATATGTAACATCTGTATCACAGACAGCTGCAATACCCTGATTTTTTTTTCGTGCCAAGTATGTGTGGTGCAGAGGTTGTTTATACAACTTTGACCAATAAAACAGGACAGTACTGTCTCTATATGCGGACATAGGATACAGACTATCTGCTGAGGTTTGCACTCATTCAGTGTTTTGTCAATGTTTGCACCTTGAAATAGTGTTTTTTAAGCATAAATTAGATTTATTTAGAGCAGAATAATATATGATCAATACATAAATGCACGACTTAAAAATATATCTAATAAAACCAGCACTTATGTAGGGAAATCATATTACAAGACGTATCGTAATTGCAATGTTCAAGAACAATATCACAACGCATATTTTCCATGTTAGTAAATACATTGAATAACAGAACAAAGTTAACTGTTACTGTAAAGTGTGACCTTCATTTGATAATAAAATAAGTCCATTTTAAATCTTGTTCTCTAAATAAGGCACTTAGACTGCAGCTCTGCACAAGATGTTTGGCCAGTGGAGAAATGGTCGTGCCCATCTGAGCCTGGTTCTCTCGATGGGTTTTTTTTTCTTCACTTTTGCAAATTGAAGTTTTTCCTCGCCGCTGTCACAACTAGCTTGCATGGTTCGGGATCTGTGGAGCTGTGCATCGATGAATTTTCTCTTCAGTGTTTAGACACTCAGTAGTGATTATTAAACCACACTGAACTGAGCTAAACTAAACTTGAACTTTAAAAACTGAACTACACTGTTTCAATTTACTATCTTTTATGTGAAGCTGCTTTGACACAATCTACATCGTAAAAGCGCTATACAAATCAAGGTGAATTCTATTGAATTGAATAAAGACAATACTCACAGATCCTGGTTCTGCTCCAACGTCCTCCATGAAAACACGGCCAAACAGCTCCAGAGAAAGCCGCCAGCGGCCCAGCAGCATGTCATGAGAGATCACCATCCCCATAAAACTACAGTGTGGACTGAAGGAGAAGAAAGGAGAAACGTCAATATTGGAGTAACTCATCAAATCTAAAGAATTTTAACATTTAAAAGCTCTCAATCCCATGAGATCTAGATTTTAGATGAAATCAGAGAGCTCTTCATCCTAAGACAGCAAGGGTCCCGAGATGCTTAAAGCCCAGAAAAGCAATCAGTCCAAACAGGCAATGCATCTTCAGTGCTTTAACTGTAATCAAACGAAGCTCCAACAACTCTATATGACTTTGTTTGCCTTTTTGTTCGTCTTTTCTCCAGTGTCAGATTATGATGTGCGTTTAATACTAAGACATGTTTGCCATTAACTTTTGCATTGGGAGTTAACTGTACACAAACAGCCGACGTCAATGTGAGCATTTATACGTCTGCGTTATGCCTGTATGAATCACTCTTCCAAAATGCTAGTTACCAATGGGTGTTCAATGTTCCACTGCGTCCAGTATCTTTCTCTATGTTTTGAGTTTATGCCAGAAATATGTGCAGTGCTACTGTAGCCGTAGCTCATAGCTCAAACTTGCACTCATTCAGAGAAGTAGGAATCGTTGAACGATCATTAACTTTGATCAAAAATAAATTAATATAAGTATCCAACTGAATGTACACAAGACTTGTTAAATAGCATGACACAAGCATCATATTGCCCATAGTAGGCATGCACCCTAAGCTGTTAGTTGTTTTTACAGTTTTTTGCTGCACAAGTGTTCTTGGAGTTTTGTATTATTGGAGGAGAACCACTAAACTATGGACTGTTTTGACATTTTATATTCCTTTTTTTTTACTTCATCTTGGGACTTTTGCTGTCTATGAGGATAAGAGAGAGCTTTCAGACGTCATCTTAAATATTTTCATTTGTTTTCTAAAGATAAAAAAGATTTAAGGGAATTGAAGAAAGGTCTCAGGGGATTGGACGACATGAGGATGAGCAATAACCAATAAGAATTTTCATGCTTTGGGTAAACTAATACTTCAATTATTCCATGAATGAGCTTTGTTTTCCGAAGATGAATGAAAGTCTCACGAAATTGGACGACAGGAGGATGAACAATTATTAATAATAATTATAATCATTATCATCATCATTTTTTGGGTAAACTAACACCAATAAATGGTGATGCATGGTTTCTGCTACTTTCATTCTTCCATGGCGGGGCGCCAGGCCAAAATTCATCCCGCCACGGCTACATTACAGCTTCTCATTCAAAACTTTTTTTTTTAATAGCGGGTGATAATCGCACCAAAACGTAATAAACAGCGCAAACTTTTCTGTAACTGTAGTAGTGCTGTGTGTCATTTGTTTAACCCTTTACGGTGACGTGCTGACTGACTGACAGGTGCGTGATGGGTGAGGCCAGCAAGCACGATGTATGTTAGGAGTTTCATTTTACTTCACGACGCATTAATATCGCTTTGTAGGTCTATTAGAGACATTCAGAAATATTCCTAGCAAATCTAATAAATGCTGGAGACATACTCGTTACATAAGCGCACTAAATCGCACTTCAGCAGTGTTTATTTGAGAGCGCACAGGAAGATCTGCGTGCTCTTGAAGCGGCTTATACTTGAGGGGTGTGCAAGAAGTTTCGTGAACGAGCACGAGGAAATTGGCGCTCAAGCAAAGAGATCCGAATACTGAGCAAAGAGATCTAATACTGCGCTCACGACATTTGTCATTGAAATAACGCCACAGGTAGTTGGTAGATCTGTGTAAAAAAAAAAAAAGGCCTGCGGCCACAGCTGGAAAAAAATCCTAGAGGAAACACTGATGTGATTATTGATAATGAGCAATTAATAATAATAATAAGATAATTTTTTTGAGTAAACTAATACTTCAATAATTCCACAAATAAGCTTTGTTTCCTAAAGATGAACCAAGGTCTCAGGGGATTGAACAACAGGAGGATGAGCAATTAATATTAATAATATTAAATTTAACACTTTAGTTTTTTGCTACACAAGTTCTCTTGGAGCCTTCAAAGACTGCAGTTGAACCACTGACGTCATTTGGACTGTTCTGACATTTTTTATTCCTTTTCTTGACTTTGAGAATCTCAGGACCTTTGCGGTCTTTGGAGAAAGAGAGAGCTCTCAAATTTCATCTAAAAGACCCTAATTTGTTGTCTAAAGATAAATGAAAGTCTCAGGGCATCAAACAACATGAGGATGTGCAATTAATAATAATAATGATATTCATTATTTGTGTAAACTAACACTTTAATAATTTCATGAATGACCTGACTCACATAAACGTGGGCAGCGGTGGGCCATCACTCTCAGTCAGGCCAATCTCTGCCAGCAGGCTGCTCTTTAACTGGGCCGCCAGATCGTGTGGTGAAGGGCCGGGTTTAGACACATCCATCTCCTGCTCCGCCACTGGCTGCTCCTCGCCACCCCTCTGCCGGGACTCCATACTCATCACGTTCTTCATGTTCGCCGAATACGACATCTTTGTGGGTAGAATCTGGGATGAGAATTATCCGTAATAAAATATTGCAAAATTACGTTCTATTGCTCTCTGTATGTGCCGAAAAGCTTCACTAGCAGAACTAAGCAATTATTGTTTTATGGGGAAGGGTTTCGCAATAAACACATTTATAAGATTATGCATGCATTTCAGTCATTATGTACATGCATTATTTATTAATTACAAAATAAATGTATTTGTTTTCATCTATAATTTGTCTGGTGAAAAAAGTTTAACATTATAATAATTGTTGTGGAATTTTTAACAGTGGTCCCTGGCTTTAACACAGTTAAAAATCATTGTGATGTTTTATGTAAACATAACCTTATTAGTTTTGATAGTTGTTTTTTTATATGTTTAAATAATCATGTTCCAATGCGGTGTTCTGATCTAATTAGTAGGCATCAAACCTCTCAGAGTCATATGAGCAACTGCTAATGGTGACTGTCTAGTGCAGGGATGGGCAAACTTGATCCTCGAGGGCCGGTGTCCCTGCAGAGTTTAGTTCCAACACTAGTCAAACACACCTGAACAAACTAATCAGTGTCTTCAAGATCACTTGACCTGCGTCCGAAAACGCATACTTCCATACTATATAGTACGCTAAAATCAGTATGCGAGCCGAGTAGTGTGTCCGAATTCATAGAATTCGAAAATCAGTATGCGAGAAGTACCCGGATGACTTACTACTTCCGGCGACGTTCTGAAGTGTGCAGGTAGGTCACATGACCATGACAAAATGGCGGATGTAGTACGTCCGAATTCCATTCATACTTTTCACATTCATATTGTATAGAACGTTCTTTTCTAATGGCAGAGTAGTACGTTTAAATTCAAATGCAGCACCTACTGAGTAGTAGGCGGTTTCGGACGCAGCCTTGAACTTTATAGGGAGGTCTGTTTACATAGGGTTGGAGCTAAACTGTGCAGGACACAGGCCCTCCAGGACCGAGATTGCCCACCCCTGGTCTAGTTCCTCGTTTGCTCAATCTTTTTTTTCTGTGAAGGGAGCCAAACTGCGAAATTATTTACCTGTTAGCCTAAAATCAGAAAGTAATATAAATATTTTCAGTAGTGTTCTTAAAAAGTGGTTGAAAACAAAACAGCAGTGTTTGCACAAATAGTCTACTATTAGTTTGTTGGATCGTGTCGCCTTTGCTTTTGCCTTCAGTAATTTTATGTAACGAATTATAACGTTGAGTATATGCATTTATTATATCTTCATTTTGTCTATTTTGTCAAGCCTCCTGTGGACAGGTGTTGAGAATTAGCAAGTGCTAAAACACTTATAAAACAAATGCATTTGTTTATAAATCAATCACTAAATCAAATAAAACTGTTCACTTTTCACGGCTTTGCAGTTTCACACTTTTTTTAGTCTGTAGACCATTGTCAATCAATTTCCTTCGTGTCTCTTGCAGGGTACAGAATGCGTTCAGCTTGCCTCGCTAGCAGTGAGAGTTTCAACAACGATGCATCAAGTGTTGTAACCGTCCGCAGCAGGACCATCGTAAAAGGGGACGACGTGCCATGCATTTTAGAATTGTAAACATGGGTTTATATCAGGGTATGCACACCGGTGCCGCTGTCTGCAGTGCCCAGCTAAGACTCTGTGGTGCGACAGAAATATTAACAGCGTCCATAGCGCCATCTGAATAGTTTTATTTTAAATAACATGCAAATGTGCGCGTCCTGTGCGCAGAGCATCCGGTGTGCAACCCCCCTTAAGGATGGAGTCTGCTTTAGTTTTGTGAATCAGTGACAGCAGGATTTTAAAAAAACCTTACGCTAGATTACCATTATTCACACAAAAGCTAAAACCCCTTATGAACCTTCTATTGACAGCCATGAATGTTTGCGCCTGACGACATGTTTTGATCTTTGCTTTCATTCTATAATACAGGACTTAATTTTGAACTTTGAGTGTTTAAACAAGAGAGAAAAGTGTGAAAATGTACATGTCTGTCTGAGAAAAGTGTATAAAGTGTGTAGTAAACGGTTTTACAGCCTTAAAACATCCAGAATAATTGTGAAAAATAAAGCGGACTACTTCGCAGATTTCGCCTTTTGCGGGTTCTTTTAAGAATGTAACTCCTGCGACTAACAAGGGACCACTGTACTATTATTTAAACTGATGTATTCATGTTTTATATATTTATTTGTTTATATTTATTTAGTTATATATTTATTTAGTTTTATATATATATATATATATATATATATATATATATATATATATATATATATATATATGAAAATGAAAATAAATAATAGAATGCAACAGACTGAAAGGCAACATTTGTGTGTATAAAATTCTTTGTTGAGAGCTGTTCAGAAAAGCATAAAGTTTATTATATTACTGATGCACTTCTGTTTATGCAATATATTAATTTAAACTTATATATTTATAATAATAACATTTAAACATTTAAATATATAAAATTAAGTGAATTAACAAACAAAAAAATATTTATTTAAAATTTAAATAAATTAAGTACAAAAAAATCTATTAAATGAATGACTGAAAGAGATGATGAATGAGGGACTTTAAGGCAAATTAACCTAGAAATGGCACCATCTACTACAGCACTAGTACGACGATCATGTTTACCTGCAAGCAATTCATGTCCACAGTCAGATCGGTGAGGCCTTTACTGGCCATATATGAGGACGAATATAGACCTTGACTAGGCCGTCCAAACAAATCCTCCTTTCTGGCATTGGGCTGATGAAGAGGAAGAACAGCAGTGTTAAACTCAACCATCTGGACTGATCCCAAAAACACCTCTAATGTGTTACATATGGCTATTAAATAGCATGATCAATATAGATAAAAACATGCTGCAAAATAGCAACTTCATAATTCAATATATATATTTTAGGGATGCACGATATAGTCCAATAAACGCTATTTTTAAAATTAACGTTATCGTTATCCGATGTCTAAATTAGGCCGCTATCTTTAAGCCGATAAATTACGTAATTGTACAGAACTGCCTGCCTTGCGCATGCATGGGCGGAACACGTTCAGACATGTCCAGTGCACTATAATGGAGCTCTCCTCACACAGTTTATTCCTTCAAAGTCCGTCCTTTCCTCATGTGGTATTGCTGTGCATTAATAACTCAGTAAGTAACCATGTTCCTCATCATTGTAGATATCTTTGAGTGTCATTGTGTATTTTGGTTTAAATCACCTCAGGATAAATATTACGTGCTAAACAACTCGTTGGGTTGTTTGTAATCTAATATGATTATTTTTTATTATCAATGCATTGCTTGCCATGTGTTGATGTAAGATTGTATTCAATTTGAAGCACGGGGAGAGCTGCGCCGGTCACTGAATCTAGGGGCTCTCGACTCGCCGCACATTCTCATTATATTATGCACTGTGTTTGAGTTGAGTGAAACTCACAGCGGTTTATCATAAACTTTTCATTGATCATTTTTTCCACAATTGACAGCAAGAACGTACACAGAAGCGTTGTCTGATTGACAAGCAGCAGCTACATGTGTTCAAAAGAATCTAAAACGCCAAATAAGATGAATCCATGTGGCATTTTCTGAAGTAAAACGTACTGTCTGTATTTAGCTGTTCACTTGTATGGTGGCTCTGAACTGTCAAAACACCTCTAAAAAGGCTTTTTTTGGACATTACATATTTGTACATATGTACATCACGGTAACACGTTTTATTCAAGAGCATTTGAGATGGTGGTATAGGGCATATATGCATCACTGTTATTATATCCAGATTAATATCCAGCATCTCCAAGTGAGTTTTCATTCGAATTCTAAAAGGTCTGATGGATCTGGGTCTGGCTTCGTATAGGTGCTGATATTGAGGGTGGAAACCAGTATATAAAATAATATATTAAAAACATTAGATATGATTTTGCAGTTTACTAAACGATAATTAACACAATTCAACAAGAGAACTTTTAATTTTAAGAGCATCTATAAGTGCTCTCGGTGTAGAAATCTCATTATAGAAATGTATAAAAAAATTATATGTGTATAAAAATTCATTCATAGAATTGTTTACTTGTTACGTCACTGCATTACATCACACACGTGCTCTGATTTGCTGCTGAATAACCAATCACAGAGCTGATTTGGGCCAATGAGCTTCAGCGTTAACCCAGCGAGACCTCTAATAGAGGCGGTGACTGACCTGCAGGAGATGCGGCTGGTCAGCCAGAGGAATGGCCTCTGCTAGAGGAACTTCAAAAGGGTTTGGAGGGATGCACCCCAGGAAGGTCATGGAGTCCGAGCGGCGGAAAAACGGATGGTGTTGTCCAGTCTCTGCAGGCACGGGCTCCTCGTCCTTATCCTGCAGTGTAGAGCCTATGGAGACGCCAGTAACACAGAGTCTTGATCAGACTGCAGAAAAACAGCTCTGCAAACACCTGACATGAGCCACATATGCTGTTATACATCACCATCTGACCTGTGAAATTCACCTCAGCTTTTGTGAACATCAGGGGTGTAAGAAAACATTCATACACAATAGTATTAGGATATTTTGTTCTGCAATGCTGTATCAAAATATGGCAGTTTTTACAGTTTAGGACGAGCGTTATCTCCTAATCCAGGGGTCTCAAACTCCTCAATCTCAAAGGCCTTTGTTAGACGCTGTGACGGGCGGGAAGTCGCGCCGGCCAGAACCAAGGTAAGCTGTTCCCGCCCCTGCCTGCCACTTAGCTACCTATCTGCAGCCTGCCACCTACCTAGCTACAGCCTGCATCTTATATATATTATAGGTAGATACAGACTGGTACAGACTGATGTGACTGGAGTGGGGTGGGGGTGTTTTATTTATACATATATACGCCTTTTTTTTTAGGTGAGGGAATGGAAGTTTTGAGTGAGTCTAGACAGGTCTAGACTTAATGATGATCATCTTCAAGCCATACTGAGGGTCTCAACTGCTTTCGCTCTAAAGCCAAATGTGGTTCAGATTTGTGAGAAGAAGCGCTGTCAAGTCTCTGGCAGCAAGAAGTAGGCAAAAGATGCCATGTTCAGAAGAACTGTTCATAATCTTCACTCAATGTTCTATTAATGTTCAGGACACTTCATGTTCAGAAGAAATAATTAAAACTGTTAATAATGACATTTGAGGACTTTTTTTTGTGAAATCCCTTATGCGGCCCAGCCTCACCCAGACTTTGCCTCCTGCGGCCCCCAGGTAAATTGAGTTTGAGACCCCTGTCCTAAACGGTGTTTTTGTTAGGTAGGACAAGAGTGATTGATAGGATGTACTAGAAGAGAACATCCCTAATCTGCTAGTACATGAAAAATATAGGAATCACAGCTCTCTTAAGACTTTTTAAAGACTCTTTGCACGCATTTTAAAACCTAATCATCACTTCAGGTTAACCGTTGACACTGAGAACATTTTACCTTGCAGTATATTTACTGAATACAGAATGCAAGACGCACAACTAAAGACTCTTGACTTGTGAGGAAACATCGGAACTCAATTCAGAAGGGTGGGAATGAAGAACAAGACAATTATTTACCTGACTACCCCTATGAAAGGTTTGTAAGAAATAAATATAAGAAACAATAATTAGACCAGTAAAAAGTTCTTTGTATGGGGCTTTAGCAAACTCTCTGACCAGAAGTTTGAGACAAAACTGTTAAATTTTTTCTTTTTCAGATTATTTAACTGACATAAACTGATAGTGAACATGCTACACGCTAATAGAAGCATCTTAAAGCTGAACTCACTCTGATTGGTGTCCTCATCGTTCTCGTGCTCAGAGTCTTCATTGTCCAGACCGAGCTCCAGCAGCTCACGATTCCTGAAACACAACAGAGACAGATGTACAAATATTAGAATAATTATTTCAGATGACTCAAACTACAGCTGGACAACCACTCAGATATTAATGAATATGACCATAAAATGAATGAACACTTTCAATCCACTTACAAGAAGAAGAAGGAAAAAAAAACATTTTAGGAACAAAAATAAATCCATACATAAAATAAAATACCAGTTTTTTTTTTTTTTGTATTTTACTAATAAAATTAAATAGTTTAAAAAATAAAAAATAAAATAAACAAATAAAAACTAATATGCATTTAGTCACTTAATTTTTGTATTTTTGTCTTTAAATAACCATAGTTTGAAAATGTTATATATCAACTTATAAAATAAAATAAGTCAACAAATTAATAATATAATAATAATAGTAATAATAATTGCGATTATATTAAACCAAAATTTTATAAAAAAATAAAAATAAATCAGAAATAAAAAAAGAAAAATAATAAAACAAGTCAACAAATTAATAATATTATATCACATTTTAAACCATGTTAAAGAAAAACAATACATAAACCTTAAATATCAGTGTTGCGATTATATTAAACCAAAATTTTATAAAAAAAAAAAAAAATCTGTAATAAAAAAATAAAAAGCACAAAATTACAATAAAAAAATTATAATTTAAACATTAGCTGAATTTGCAGTTTACCTCTTCCTGTCAATCTGAGTGGTGTCGAGCGTGGTCTGCAGATTCATGGCTTTAATCCAGTAGATGAGCGCCTGGAAGACGTAAGCCACGTGTTTGAGCGAACAGACATCTAACACAGGCAGAACGTCTGAATGCTCGTCATTATGGGAACGCATCAGAGACAGAGCGTAGTTCAGGAAATCTCCTCGCGCAGACATCATGCCCTGACGAGCCGTCAGAAGCGTAGCAGCACGCCTGAAACACACAAAATAAAAATGCCGAATTGACAGCAGGAACAATAGAAATGTAACCATTCATGAATATTTTAAAATTTTAATGAAACAAAAGTAGCGGGAAGTAAATAAAAAAACAGTTGCAGATTTTTGTGGACTTTAAGAACTTTCCAGGTCTTGAATTCAGATGTCTGACAATCAAGTACTTTCAAGAAGCGTTGAAACCCTGGTAAATGCAGCTCAAAAGTCTTACCTTCGTCCTTCTAGAGTGCGCAGACTGGCCTCCTCTCGAGCGGTCATGCGCTCTCTGCGGCCGGCGTGCTGGGATGCGTGTAGCGGGTGGCTGGGATGACCAGGATCCCCGGCTGAAGACAGAGCCGAGCCGTAACGCAGCTGCGCTTCAGTGGAGTCCATGATGGACACCATCCAGTTCCAGGTGGGAATCAACTTGTCCTCCACAAAGTTCTGTAAAATCACAGGTTGCTGTTAATATTATTTTTTCATAATTGCAATGTGGGTTTGTTAGTGTAAAAGCAGTGGGGGTGGAAATCTTTAGTGTAGGGCTGCACGAATAATCAATCGTGATCTTGATTTGACTCACAAAACGATCTTAATCCAGCATTTCTACAATTCTGCCAATTCTACAATGAAATGCTTATCTAACAGATATAAATACACTAGTCCTGGGCAAAAGTTAATCACAATTAAGTTTTTTTTTTTTGACATAATATATCAGGGCTCGACAATAAGGGCTGCCTGATGGCCCAGAGCCAGCGTGAGACGCTCAGGACAGTTGACAGGATTGTTACTGGCCTGATCAGGCCAGTCCTGCCTTGTCACTAAAGTTTAATTTGGCTGTGACTGTTTGTCAATACAGTCTTAAGGGAGTCACACAAAAGAAGCGACACTTAGCGTCGCACCACGCAGCGCAATGCATTTCAGAATTCTAAACATAGGTTTCTATCAGGGTACACACACCGGAGCCCAGCCACAACTCAGGACACTGTTCATATGTCTGCCATACCACAGACCTTCATCGGAATAGTTTCATTTTAAATAGCATGCCAATGTGCGCGTCTGGTGTGCGATACTTTCAACTGTCATGTGCGAGCCGTGTCGCATCCGGTGTGTGACGCCCTTTAGGATGCTTTCACACCTAGATGTTTATTTCGGAAGTCTCGTTTGCAAAGTTATCGCAGATGGTTTGGCATATGTGAATCCAAACACATTTGCAAATCGATTGTAGTGAGAAAGCAAAACGAACTAACGAACTAGGCTATATCACAGTGTATTATGGTTGTGTAATAGCCATATACAGCTTTATGAAGAGAGAATTATGAGTAGAAGGAAAAGTCATTTCTACTGGCAAATGTGGTTTCATGTCATATACGAAAGTGAAAGCATGCTGAAATATTAGAGTGCTGTTTATCCTTTAGGAAAATTGACCGAAATTACCATCTGATAATTTTTCCTTATTTTAATCTTATAATATGTTGTGTTAGGCCTGTTGTTTTGTTCATTTCTGCACTGACACCTTGAAGGAAAAATGTACATTGATCAGCTTCATGATCAGACAGCAGTCTCGGTTCATCTGTATTTTCTCTCTATAATTTAAGCCTGTAATGCAGAATTCTAGCCAAAGTTTTTTTAATAGATTGACTTATTTACAGGGGTGTCAAAATTAATTGTTTCCTCTGTGCACCATGATGCAGACGCAGATAATTCGGTATCGGTTCAGTAAAAATCAAAACCGGTTATTATTTACTGATCTCATATGCGCTCTCTCGCGAGGGAGGTGAGTGCGGATATGTACAACACTCCAGGTGCCAACTACTTAAAAACGCAGAAACTGTGCACAATTTCAGTGCGTGTGTGTTTTTTTACACTTACAGCAGAAGCCCCTTTTTCTCTGCGATTGAGGGAATGAAAGTGTACTTTTCCTCCCCTCTCTTTTTCTCTCGGCTGTTACAACGATACTTCTGAATGCAGGTCTGCATTCCTGCACCTGTACCTTTGCATTTTCGCGGGACCTGGCCAGATTTCATGAGGCGCGGGAATAATTTTCTGAATACAGCACGGGAGCGGTCGGTAACTCTGGTGTAATTTTAACAGGAGTGGGCGGTCTCACAATATCGCTTTCGATCGAGAGCGCGCGCATGTGTGTGTGTGTGTGTGTTTATTTTGGTTGCTGTATGTGTATGAAAGAGAGACAGTGTGGTGCTGTGTGCCTATGTGCGTGTGTTTATACAGACAGCTTGTTATAGCCTCCCCCCAAAATATAACACTATATGGAAAGCATTGCAATACACCATGATTTACCGAGATATCGAATTGAACCCGAATCGATGGCAGGATAATTGTAACCGAACCGTGAGACCAGTATAGGTTCACACCTCTACTAATTTAATAGATTTTTACAAAATTTGACAACTAAAATGAGGCTATGTAGGAGAAAATCTACCCTCTCTGACATATATTAGGTGACTATGTCTGTGGATGTCAAAATTAAAATGCACATTTTCTCTAACATTATGACAGGGTTCAACGCTAAGGATTTTTCCTACTGGCCCGATCGGACCAGTGGTTCAGATTTTTACTTGCCCTGCCAATGTTTTCACTGTCCCTACCAAAAAAAAATTGTTAATAGCTATTTCTTAGCCACAAATTAAAAAACTGAAAAATGTGTCAAAATGTTTGTAAATCTAGAATTTAAATATTTAAAAACTGTTAATAAATGTACAATGAGCAAAATTCAAAGTGTTTTGCAAACAAAAGCAGCAAAATGTGCAGGCATTTTATTGCAAAACAAAAGATGGCTTGCCTACCAAACTGACGTCAAACTGTACAAAACACCACTCTACAAAACATGGACAAGTAGTCACAGGCAAATTAAACTTTAGTGACAGGGCATCAGTGGCCCAATCGGGCCAGTAACAATCCTGTCTACTTTCCCGAGCATCTCACACGGTGGCCTCGTGCCATCGGGCAGTCCTTATTGTTGAGCCCTGAATTATGTATGATTTTTTTTCCTCCCCCAAATTTAGTTTCACCACAACTGTATTTTTTTGTTTAATTGTCAGTTGTATTAAAAGAAAAATTATGCTGAATAAAAAGTGTATGTATACAATTATATTTGGCATTTGACATCATATAAAATGTGTTTTAACTTCTTTTTTTGGTGGGGCCAGCGAAAATTTTGGCAGGGCAAGTAAAAATCAGAACCACCGGCCTGATCGGGCAAGTGGAAAAAATCATTAGTGTTGAACCCTGTATATGTGTATGTGTGTGTTGAGTATATTTTTGTATATATAAACACATGCATGCATATATTTGAGAAAATGTTTATATTTATTTAGATAAAATATATGTATATGATATAAACTACATCTAAAAGTAAATATATATGTAACAAAATTGTTTTGTATTGTTTTGTTTGTATGCATGTGTGCGTAACATATGCATATTCAATATAATACACACACGTCAAAACTTTTATTTTGGAAGCAATGACTCTTTGCCCAAGCTAAAAAGCTTTAGAACCTTTACAACCTTTCTAATATTGTTTACACAAATTTTCTTTAACTTACTGTCACATAAAAACAAACATCAAAAGTGATTACAAATAATAATCATCCAAAAACGTGCAGCGCACTGATGAAACGCTGGCGTAAACAGACAGGCTCACCTGCAGATTGACAGCATCCTGATAGGTGAGTTTGACAGCAGCGGGGTACTGCGAGTAGACCAGGTGGTTGTATTTGGGAATGAGACTCATGAGGTCAGAGATCTGGCGGATGACGATGCTGTATGCTCGAGCCAGGCTGCTGGCGGACGTCAGATAACTGCTGGAGTTACTGGCCTCTAGTGCTGCTGCGGCAGCGGCTGCGCTGGTGCTGATGGCGCTGCTGCGGCGCAGGTTTGACGGGTCGATGTAGATGAGGCCAGTGGAGCTCGCTGGAAGATAGATCATAATTAATGACATTAATATTTAACCCCTTAACTGACAGACACCCTTTTGGGCATAGACTAAAATGCACACTTCACGTTTCTGGGTTTCTTAGCATCGGAAATTGTCACAGTTGGTAAACTTAGGGACAGGAAACGCCAAGCTGATGGTTTAGGATGTCAAACAACCATTGGCCGTTGGCTGAAGAGAGCACTCTTATTGGTTATTTAGCAATAAATCAAACTGCGAGTGTGACAAGGTAAAGTAAAATAAGCAAACAAGTCAAGTCAAGCAAGTGGCCGACTGTAATTTCGCAAAACATATATTTTCTTGGATTAAATTACGAAACAATACTTAAAACTACTTTTTATTTCATTTAATTTCTAATAATAGGCAATGAATAAGCAATGTATTCCTAAGAGTATTTACTGATTTTTAGTGTTAAGGTTAATTAAAACAGATTTTAACTATTCATGTTTGTTCACAGTGCATTAATATTTTTAATTATCATTTTTACACTAATAATATCATTACGATTTCTAAAAAGCTGTAGAGACAATTAAAAAAAAGTCTAAAGAGCTATAGTGTTTATTTTATGTTCGAGAAACTCCTGTTTTCTTTGTTAACAATCTGTTTTACAATCTACACTGTATTAAAATCCTATAAAAATAAAAATTACTTGACTTGGAAATATTTACCATTTCTCACATAATTGTTTGAATGCAACTTATACAATGCAACTGCATTTTTGACCTGGGGTCTGTTCTTTGTAGCTCGCTTAAATGATCTAAGATGATTTGGTAGATCCTGGATCTTTTGATCTTGATAACTGATCTCTGGCTAATTTGGTTCTTTAAACAAGTTGGCGAATCAGATTAGAATGTCTGGATGAACTGAACTGAGTGTGTTGTGAAGGACAGATCTATCGATCCTCGAAATCATGATCAGGCTGACGGCACAGCAGCGTAATGACATCATCTGATTAATATTCAATTATCCATGTGAACAAAATTACATCAAATTCATAGGAAACGGTTTGTTAAATATTATACGCAATGACTTTACACCTTGTTGTGGGCTGCATGATTGGCCCTTTCATTTGTCAAGAGATGTTCCTTATTATAGTACCCATAGTAGTATTATAGTAGCCGTTTTTTTAAAAAGGTGTAAAAAATATGTTTACAAAAGCATTTTGATATTGGTAAAGGCGTCTGCAACTTTTATAAAGCATCAAATCACCGTCATATAAACTGTCAAAACATGTTTATGACTGCATAAATGTATTATTGCTTTTAAAAAGTCACACAGTGCATGTCTATTATCATAAACAAATTGTACTAAAGCGACCTAAAAAAGTTCATATCAACAAGTTTTCTCTTTGGACCACCAGGTGGCAGTCTTTGTACTATCATTTTCATCAGGGGTGCAGATTGCAAAAGTTTTATTAATATATAAAACTTTATTTATTTTATTAATAACTATAACTTTATATATAGTTTAAAAATATTTAATATTTTCCCAAGTGTATATAACTACTACTGTAAGAAAATATCAGAATTCGGCACATACTTTCTGCATTATCTTTGCTTGAACTGACCCGATCTAATCCTGTTTATATGAATTGAACCTGCTTCCGACCAGGTTTGAGCTACCAGAACTGTTGCTATGACAACAACTCTCGGATCAGTTTTGAAAAACGAAACAATCCTGGATCATGTCAAATCGTCAATAACCAAATCCAGCTAACGGAGTAATCCACCTATGAAGAACGGACCCCTTCTGGGACTTGCTGTTGTGACTTTTGCAACTTGTGTTATTCTGGACACTGACCAGCAGGAGCGGACGAGCTGGATGGGGCGCCACCTCCAGAGCGCTGGCTGGGTGTAGTGCGAACAGCCCACTGCATGGAGCGTGGGGCCTGGGCTGCACTGTTAGCATGTGCTGAGCCGGTGGTTCTCTCAAGAGGCTCGTCCAGCAGAAACGTCTCCTGATCCACATCATCACTCTGGCTGCTGCTGCTGTCCGAGTCGCTGGAGTCATTCGACTGGGAGTCGTCCTCGGAGAAGAAAGCAGGAACACTGCTGGCACCTTCAGAAAAGAGGTAGAAAATATACAGTTGAAGTCAGAACTATTAGCCCCCCTTTATTGTTTTCCCCCAATTTCTGTTTAAGGTAGGGAATATTTTTCTTAACATTTCTAAACATAGTTTTAATAACTGATTTCTTTTCTCTTTGCCATGATTACAGCACATAATATTAGACTAGATATTCTTCAAGACACTAGTATTCAGCTTAAAGTGACATTTAAAGGATTAACTAGGTTAATTAGGGTAAAGTTAGGGTAATTAGGCAAGTCATTGTATAACAGTGGTTTGTTCTGTAGACAATTCAAAACAAATATTGCTTAAGGGGGCTAATAATATTGACCTTAAAATAGCTTTAAAAAAAATTAAAAACTTTTTTTTTTAACTGCTTTTATTCTAGCCAAAATAAAAAAGCCTCTCAAGAAAAAAAAATGTACATGCATGCTTTATTTTAGGACACTTATCTGTACATAGGGTTCTTGCACCTTTTTTAAGCCAAAGTGTGGCAAATTAAATATTTAAATACTCCATAACATTATATTGGATGCTATTTGTTATAGCATATATTGTTATAGCATATATTGTTGTATATATATATATATATATATATATATATATATATATATATATATATATATATATATATATATATATATATATATATATATTCTAGAGAATAGTATTCCAAAAATAATCTATGGTGGCAAGTTTGTCCCAAGCCCAACATTAAATTACATTTATTTACTCGCCGTTTAAACGCCATTTACTCGCATCTTAAAACATCTTTCATTTTAAATTTATAATCATTTTAAAATTCCTGCATTGTGAAGCAGTAACCTAATGTCCATGCATTTGGTCTTTCCACTGCTTAATCAAAAGGTGTAGATAAAACAGCTCAGAGATTTCTTTTTAAGAAAAAGCAAAACAATAAATAATTTAAATAAAGAAATATAACTATGTATATAAATTGCATAATAAATGGCAATGGGTATACAATTAAGAAAGTTTTCCATTATATCTCAAGTTTACTATATGCAAAAACTCTGTAATTTGTTCAAATAATACACTTTTAAATAAATAAAATGAACAAAACAGTTACCAATGGTGTGTTTCGTGTTTTAAAAAAAATTTTTTTAGTATAAACATCCGAGGGCAGAACGGTGGCGCAGTGGGTAGCACGATCGCCTCAAGAAGGTTGCTGATTCGAGCCCCGGCTGGGTCAGTTAACATTTCTTTGTGGAGTTTGCATGTTCTGCCCGTGTTGGCGTGAGTTTCCTCCAGGAGCTCCGGTTTACCCCACAGCCCAAAGACATGCACTATAGAGGAATTGAATAAACCATAGTGTATGCGTGTGAATGTAAGAGTGTATGGGTGTTTTCCAGTGTTGGGTTGCAGCTGGAAGGGCATCCGCTTTATAAATACATGTGTCGGAAAAGTTGGCGGTTTATTCTGCTGTAGCGACCCCTGATTAATAAAGGGACTAAGCAGAAAAGAAAATGAATGAATGAATAAACATCCGAACAATTTTAACTTCTTAAAGTTACAAATTTAAATGTTAGGCTACAGACGACGTTTGGTGCATTTAGAGTTCTATAAGTGCTGATTAATGTACGCTGGTCCCTTTCCACATTAATAAACAAATCACTTTTTAAATACTACAGCTAAAAAATATATATATACGTTTTCTAGAGCTTCTAGTTTCACTAGTTTTACTTAATTTAAAAAACCAAGTGTGTCTAATATAAGAGCAAAAGAATCAGTGCAATGTTGATGAATTAGGTTTTTTTTTCTAAATCAATTTTAGGTTACTGTATACCCAGCAGAAATGTGGGGGAAAACAAGGGGGCCAGCACAACTAAAGTAATCACTGCAATTCTGCCAGTCAAATTACAGCACCTGCTTCAGATCCAGCAGTGGCTGCCGTCACAACACTCCTGCGGCCACTTGCATTGTCCTGGTTGCTATGGTTACTCTCACTGTCACTCTCGGTCTCAGCGGCAGCCAATAAATCCAGCTCCATGTCGCTCCCTAGAAGAAGAGGAGAAAAGATTAGCAACACTGCGACTCCTTTATAGAAAACAAAATTGTTGGCAGCAGGACAAAAGGACAACAAAACGCACCATCCTGTAAGATTATATAGCTAAAAAGCACAGCAGGAAAATCAATGACATGTAAGGATTATTTTCGTCCTCATCACTCAATATTTTTATTCTAGTTTAGTCTATTACAAAATAGTATATTCCAAACATGTCCCAAAAATTGTGCCTGATATAAAAAAAATAAAAACACATACTTTATAATTGTAATATATAATAGTAAAAATATAACGGATATTAAAACGAAATCAAATGCCAATTATTTACATACTGCATTCTGATTTGTCAAATAATGTGCATGTATGCATGGTATAGCATATACATACAAGGTAACACTGTAAAAACTAGTGGATAATTAACATGTCTAATAACAACATATTGGCCGAATTAGTATTTTTTTTTTGCTTGTTTATTTTACAGGGACAATACACTTGACATTGTTATACGAAGATAACCGATGTTGCGTACATAGGGCATATAGCATTAGGCTAATTTGCAGCCCTCGCCCCTCATTAGGCTTTACATAA
Organism: Danio rerio; assembly: GCF_052040795.2. Taxonomy (NCBI): domain Eukaryota; kingdom Metazoa; phylum Chordata; class Actinopteri; order Cypriniformes; family Danionidae; genus Danio; species Danio rerio. The sequence goes on from NC_141036.1 coordinate 58,204,624, forward strand.
AAAAAATAAAAACAATCAAGAATAAAACACAATACAGTAAACATGTGCAATATATACAGAGCCACAAACATAAAATGCAAGTCAATCTGCATAAAGAGAAATGTAAACGGGACCAACGTGAAATAATACTTAATGCTCACATTGCTGTAAAGATTTCAACTATTCTTTCAGCTTTACAGAAAAAACTGGGAGTTCTGATTGTAACTTTAAATGAACAGGCATGGCATTCAATAGATGTGAACCTTTTACAGAAAAGGGTGACTGACCCACAGCGGTTATGCATCTGCGGATTCTACAATTCCCACTTACTGTCCCTCTAGTCTTCACCCCATCACTACTGAATTTATGTATCAACTCACAGACTACTTTAGAAGCAAGACCATGTATACACTTAGGCCATACTCACTCTAGGTACAGTTGCCTCGAACCGGGCCTCGAACCCACCTCCCATCTCCCCCGACGGCCCGCACTAACACCACAAATGGACTTCGGCACGCTTACGTCATCGCTGCTGCGCTGTTCAGTGAGAAGCGCTCTCTCACTCAGCAGCACAGTAGAGATTTCTCTAGTTATATCGTTTCAGTCGTTTAAAATGCAGTGACACGCAGTCAAATATTTCGCCAAACAGTCCTTAAGGATACGGTGACACGCAGTCAGATATTTCGCCAAACAGATCCGCCACGTTTGGCGCTCATAAACAATCATAAAGCCCTCGTGCTGCAGGAATGAGGAGGTCTGCTGAAGCGGCACAGCTGACGTACAGTGAGGGGTTCTCGTCTTTAATAAACTACGGCAGTTTGCGTTCACTGAACAGTAAGAATGATTAATAAATCCATATGAAACAGTCCCTTAAAAGTCACGTTTCGCTTTCAGTTTCGGGCTTTGGCGCGTTTTGCACTCACACACAAGCGTACCGTGCCAAAGCCCAAGTGAACCGCGCTCAGGCACACCTCTTCCAACCGGGCCAGGGCCGGCCAAGTGAACCGTGCTTGAGCCCGATTCAGCGCACTCACACTTCTCAAACGATCCGGGAAACGGGCCTGGGCACGGTACGGATGGCATAGTGTGAGTAGGCCCTTAAACGTGGTTTTTAAAAACTAAAACTTTAAATGATTTTTTTTAAGAATTTGACAATGGTGCCATCTTATTGGTTTCTGATCCATTACTTTTAAAGTTTGTTTGTAAAGAGACATTACAGGCTTAACAACTGACTGGGTTGCTTGATGCCAGATTATTGCACAATAAGACATACGTGATAATATCATAGCATGCACAAACATTTGCGCTGCTTTAAGAGATATATATGGTCATATCATATGATTTAAATGTGTCTTTATAGTCTTGGACATTTTCTTAATATGGGCATCAAACTAAAGCTATAAAGTACATTTTCTGTATGACCTTATTCTACATGCCCAATCCAACCCAATACCTAAATTTAAAGGGATAGTTGACTCAAAAAATTCCATTGACTCAGTTTCCACTTGTTCTACACCCGTTTTTTGTCTAATGAAGAATTTTCCATAGCATACAAAAACCCATAGTATTTTTCTACTTTGAAAGGTTTTCTACTATCAGTGGCCACTGTTTTCTACAAAACATCTTCTTTTAAATACTTAATCTGGAATAATTAAAGGAGAGTACATTCATTTCATTTCTGCATGAACTACCTCTTTGAAATAACCTCTTTATCTAACTAACTATTAATAAAGAGTCAATTGAGGCGAATGGAGGACTGAGGGTAAAGACAGAGTTCATGGTTTGTTAACATCAAGAATTGAACTTAAAAATAAGGTGTGATTGAATAGAAAAAATGTATGCTGTTTGATATTCCCTAAACATTACGATTATTATGAAATAATGTTGGTGGGGTGACACAGTGGCTCAGTGGTTAGCACTGTTGCCTCACAGTAAGAAGGTCGCTGGTTCGAGTCCCGGCTGGGTCAGTTGGCGTTTCTGTGTGGAGTTTGTATGTTCTCCCCGTGTTGGCGTGGGTTTCCTCCGGGTGCTCCGGTTTCCCTCACAGTCCAAACACATGCGCTATAGGGGAATTGAATAAACTACATTGGTCGTAGTGTATGAGTGTGTGTGTATGAGTGTGTATGGATGTTTCCCAGTGATGCATTGTGGCTGAAGGGCATTTGTGTAAAACATATGCTAGATAAGATGGCGGTTCTTTCCTCTGTGGCAACCCCTGATGAATAAAGAGACTAAACCGAAGGAAAATGAATGAATGACAATAATGTTGGTCCATTAAATGAAAGAGATATTTTCAACCTCTTTATTAATAACCGATGGTGTGTTTTACCATCCTCATCGTGCTCGTCATGCTGTCCTTCAGCCTCTGCGTTCTCCTCTCCCTGCTCCTCCTGGTCATCATGGTGATCCTCCTCACCTGCAACACCCTCCACCACCTCCACCTGTACAGGTAAACATTCCAGGTAGCAATTCAAATCAATACTGACCAGGGATGGAACTCTTTGATCAACTCACAATTGGATTTGATGTACAATTTTGATTTTAATTACACTTGATTTTCAGTTTTTTTTTTTTTTTTTTTTTTTTACAAAATATTATGTACAATGTACAAGAACTATATACATATTTATATCATTTACAATAAATGAAAAGGTGTCCTTTTATTTAGGGTAGGAATCCTAAAAGTAATTTCAATACTTTAAGACCTTCTCAGGATATTTTAAGACATCATCACCACTTCAAGTTCTAATCAGTATCCAACCATTCACTTAATAAACAGTTGTTAATAACAGTTGTTAATAGGTGTGAACCTACACTGGTCTCACGGTTCGGTAACGATTATCATGCCATCGATTAAATTCAATTCGATATCTCGGTGCATTGACGATGCTTTCTATACACAATTTTATATTTTGATTCACAGCACAAGAATTCTTGTCTTAATGTATTAATATACTTATATATTATTTGTAACACAATTTTGTCCTTTAAAACAAGCAGTCAGATATATGAACTGCACCTTTAAAAAATCAACTACATGCACAAAACAACATGAGTATTTATAGCAAATAAACAAATGTAAATATTATCTCGCTCTCTTTCTGAGTGAGTTCTTATGCCCCTATGATTGGTCACACGCTCAACAGAAAGGGCTGCGAATGGCTCTAACGCTCTGGCGCTGTTCACAGATGAGTGACGCTGATAAATAGGAGTGGTGATCACAGCTTGTCCATGATAAAAGCGGAGGAGAAATCTCGCTCTCCAGACAGAAACAAAGCTTGAAAGAATAAATTACGCGGCTGTTTTCAGCGACAGGCTTCAGCCACTGTTTAAACTCATCTTTCTCCAAACAGGAGTATGCAAACTTACATTCTTCCATTTTGCCGTCTGATTCGCTCTATAGTTTCACTACATGTGGAGAGCGTCACATCACCTTCCAGCGTTTGTCGCAAATTACGAGGCATTACCTGGATCCAGGAGCTTGGCCAGATGCGCCCGGCCCGAACCAATCACGTGGATCGAGCACACCGTTGCTAATATTAGGAGGAAAAGTTTCTGCTTTTTTTTTTTTTTGAGTCAAACACTGTGGACAACGCTTGAACAAAATTTAAGATCTCGTAAAATGTGATGAAGACTTTTTAATACCTTTTAAGGGCCTTAATTTTCTCATAATCAATTTATTAACTTTTAATACTTCAGACCCCCTGTTATAGGGCTATTAATGCATTTTTCTATGTGAAATTGAAATATTAAAACAGACCTTAAAGTCAAATCAGGCAAATAAAAGACATGTCTTCATATAAACATGTCATGGCTTTGCTTGTGCTTTTTCCATTTAAAATATAAGGAAACACTAATAAGCCTCATACATGCTGCTTTCATAAGTTGAAGCAAAAAACGTATGGCCTGACCTAACTCGGTGAAACTAGAGTCCTATTACATAAAATAAGAAGCAGAAACACTATTTTAATATATGTATCGTACAAAGGCTTTTTAAAGACAGTCAGTTCCGTTCAGAAATTCATACTCTTACAGGATATCAATATGCATGACATCAACCACTTTGAATAGTATAATATTATTAATATATTATTATTAGTATCATTACAACCCTACTACTGTCACACTGATGTAATCTATCCTAAGCAGGACTAAATGTGCAGATTAAAAGGACAGAGTCTAATATCATGAATGGTTCTTTAAAGTGTTGAAATAGTTGTTAATACCTCTTCTACGTCAGCAGACACGATATCATCCTGCTCCTCGTCCCGTCCGCGGGCTGTCTGAGACTGGCTGCTGCGGCGGGGCTGCGGGTTCCTGATGATGTATGAAGAGGCAGACTGACTGGAGCTAAAAGAAAACATTTCAACTCAGATTCAGATGCACACTAAATCATTTTGTGATATCCTTTTCATACTATCAATATTTCGAAGGCATCTAGATTGATTGCAGAGAGAATAGAAATGCCTTTTGAAAGTCTAAGAAATAATTCATGAATGCTATACATCGATTTCTGCACTGTCTGGACAGCAGGAAGCTTCAAATGAATCGTGGTGTTATCAGGTTTGGGTTTGACTAAAGCGTCTCTCACCTGCTGGACTGGTCCGGGGAGGGTCGAGGTGGCAGAGGCTCCACAGAGAAGAGCTCCTCACTGCCCTGCACTGCATCAATGCTGGTACTGGCCAGAGTGAAGGGAGCTGTTGGCCGAGCGATGCCCATACGCACCGGCACGATCAGAGACTCGGCCACATTGCAGAGCTCCTCCACTGCGTACGGCAACAGTGCCTGGAACACACGCCTGCACTTCCCAATAGGCTGAGGGATGAAGTTGCTAAAGAAAATAAGAGGTTTTACAGGGTTTTTACAAGTCAACATAAATTTTTGTAGCATAAAGCAACAATCAGTGATCCCACTTTATGCAAAACGTCAAACTCCCTGACTTTTTCCTGATTTTCACTGACAAAAATGAAAAATTTCCATGAACTAGGCACCTTAGCTTTAACAGTAGCATGGAAATTAATAATAATAATAATAATTAGATTTATTTAGCGTTTATCTAAATATTCAAAGCACTTTACAGGTTTTGGGGGAATCTAGTCATCTTATGCTTTTTGATAGGGCTGCACGATATTGGAAAAATTAGACGTTGCAATATTTTTTTCTGCAATATTTATTGCGATATGAATCTAATTTAATCAGATGACTTGAATAGCTAAATTTGGAAAGTACTCCTAATATTATATTGCTTGGGATGATTTTTTTAGGCGAGTTAAATAGTTTTTTTTTTTTTGGTGAGTCTAACTGTTTTCGAGTATAAGATGAATGATCAAATCTTGTACAGAAATTATTTAAATGCACTTGAAATCCTTCAGTCATAGGCCTAAAAAAAACAAAGCAAACAAGCACTCTTAAGGTTAAACTTCACAATTACTCAACAATATAGTTCTTGGACAGCTATAATTCCACTCAAATTTCCTGAGGGATGAATAAACTGAAGCTGAACTTGACATTGCAGATCCTGAAATGTGACTATTGCGAATGATCCCATTGCAATATCAACGCTGAAGCCATATATCGTGCAGCCCTACTTGTAAATATTCAGAATAACAATGTTTTAATATATTTGGTTAGACTAACCATAACAACAGGCAAAACGTGAATTAAAATAAAATCCATTGACAATTAGAAAGGAACATTTAACGGCAGGGGAAATTACAATTCTGTTTTTAAATACTGCATTGTTTATCATTCTGCTATATCAAAATAAACAAAAAAATTATTTTTAAATAATGTCAAAAAATGTCAAATAAAAAAAAATTCTAACAAAAACCCATGATATTTCATGTCCTGAAAAAATATACATAAAACTCCCTGACTTTCAATGTCTGGAATTAAACCTTTAAACCCCGATCCTTTCATATTTAGCCTTTTTAGTCAATATTTTACAAAACCTTTTCTATTCTCAACCCCTTCACTGACTACAAAAGAATAAGCACAGTAAATCAGTCATACTTCTTTTTCTTGGAAGATGCCATCTCCACGCTGAGGATGACAAACACTCTGGCCACAGAGCGCAAGAACCTCCGTGTGACATTGATGGCCTCTTCCCGCCGGCCAGGGGTGTATTTATTCTGCAGCTCCTTCACCAGGGTCCCTAACAGTGTGTCAATGAACTAGAGAACAAAAAGAGAAATGCAGATATATTATATACACCCAATAATGCATTATTTTTCGAGTAATTCAACAGTCCATCGTGATTTATTCATTACATATTTTAGAGAAGTCTAATTATAAAAACTGCATTTTATATGACATTTCTATACTTGGATGGCTCAAGTGCAGTTTTCTTTAACTCACAGTGATGTCTGGTGCACACTTGACAATAAGGCAGTGTGTGAAACAGTCCAGTCTGATGGTGCCACTCTGCTGGTTGAGGTACATCTGCTCCTCCGGTAAAAGGTGAGCGATTCTGCTGCTAGCGCTTAACCTGGAAAGATATGACATGCAAAAATCACTTTTATAAGGGGTTTAAACACAGTTGTGTTGTAGCGGTGTGTGAATATAACCAGCATCTCATGGTAAAAATGTATTAATTTTATTGTTTATAATCAGACTTGAGAAACACTTTGATTGACATTCTCCCTTTGTACGAGTCATCAGAGGGGGAAAGCCCCGCCCACTAGTCCCCCTCTCTTATTAGCATAGGACGTTAGTCTTGTTTTTGAATCTGCCACTATGCTGACTCGCATGCATATGTAGCTCCACCCTCTTTTGAAAAGAGCCCAATCTCATTTGAATTTAAAGCAACAGTAACCAAAAAGCCACAATTAGGATCAAAGCCTAAAAAGGTCAGTTTCACAAAGTTAGACTTCACATAACAAACTCTAGAGACATCAGAGACTTCTTTAACCTCTTGGAAAAAAGGCATTATAGGTTCCTTTTAATATGCTGTATGTTTATCCGCTTGTTAAGTGGTGACGTGTTTGTGACTTATGTAATACTGTTTCCGGGTCCAAGACGCCATTCATTCGAGTGGAGAAATCATTCGTTTATGATCACGTTTTATTCCTATCACACATTAAAGTTAATTGTATATAAATTCATAGTGTACACAACAATCTCTGGGCTTGCTGCATAACAAATACCAAAACTTTAACAAATTATAAAAAAATTTATTACTTTCTGGCCATCAGATATTAGGCATGGACATATATACTGCGATCGTGATTTTTGAAAGTATTAAATCGCTTTGTAAACGTTTTTTTATTACCTTTTCATGAGTCTCCTCATTCAGTTGAATAGAGCGCTTGGACCCGGAAGCCGCTTCGCGTGACGTCACACTTAACAAGCGGATGATGAAATTATCATGTGGCCATATTTAATGTTCAACTTACGGGTCTTTATTTTCCTGAGAGCCGAACATTATCATTGACTTCAGTGCGTTCCAGTCCTGCAACACTCGCTCCAGAGCCAGCTGAGCAAAGCGTGGAGGTTCCAGGTCATGATCTGGCATATCAGAGTCTGAGAGAAAAACAGAGACATGTTGATGATCAGCAAAACAGCAAACCTTCGTGTATGAGTGGGTGCATCCATTTGCATCTTTTTGGCTTGAGACTTCCGGTCTCGTTCACTTCAGTTAATTTTTAGGCATTAAAAACAGCTTGTTTTGCTGCTTGATGTTGCAAACTGATATTTTTTTATTATATTATTGTACTATGTATGTAAAGTCATTCAAACACTTGCTTGTAGAGCAAGACCGTTTCCGTAGACCGTTTTCTGCTGCTTATTATTCCTAGTCATTTCTCCGATATGGCAACTGAATCAGAAGCTCTAAAGCTATCGCAAAAACGAGCGCACTTCCGCATTTAAGAATAAGGTCAAATGAAACCTAAGACAGATTTACAAGCAATAAAATTCTCAAACTTATTCAATTTTAGGTAGTGCATAGAGGGGTTTTTTCATCGCATCTGTGTAACCTTAGTAAAACTTGAAAAGTTTTGAAATCAAAAGTTTTAAAGTTTAAAGCTTTTAAAAGTTATAAAAAAGTTTTCAAAACTTTAAATATTTGTTGGCGGAAACAACAACAACAATAAAAATCAAAACAGCGAAGTGTGTCCGTTTCTTCAGAAAAAAACTACTATTTCAAAAACACATTATTTTAATTAACAATTTACATAATTTACTGCTGGCTTATTACCTGCTCATTATTAAGATATAACAGACAATTAAAATAAAATGTGACCAATAATTAATTTTCTGATTTATATATGGCTTAACACTAAGGATTTCTTTAATGGCTAAAAAAAAGTACTTGCCCTTTCAAAAAACTAATTTTAATGAGTTATTTCTTGGACACATTTTAAATAGTGTGTCGAAACAAGCAGAGCCTAGTTGTATACATACATTTCTTTAAAAAGAAAATCATTAAAAACAATGTATGCACAACAGAAAGTTATATTATTAGTTATGAATAGAGTTTTGCTAAAAGTTTAATTTAGATGTGTTGTTGGTGATAGCATGTGTGTTGGATTGATTGTGATGCTTTTCATAAAGGAAAGTTAAGACCAGTTAAAAAAAGATCTACAAGACAATATTTCAGTGAATTTAAGACTTTGTGAGGCCTAAATAGTATTATTTTTATTATTTAAAACATTAAGACCTTGCAAATACCTTGTCATTAAATAAACTTCCCCTGCCTTTTGAATAAATCCTTTTCTTTGATTGGTATTTACACGTAAGAGGGCAGAATCAACCTGTCAATCGCATGAGATCCACTAACAGCAAACACAATCTGATTAATTCACCATGTGCAAAATCATATAAATATTTAATTCATTTTCCCTCAGATGCGTCATAAAATGTCCATAAAGCACCTTCAGCACTGGCAGCTTTCCGGTTCCTGTCCTCTCGAATGCGAGGAGGTCGATACTGACAGTGTTCGACACTCTGCCTTGCAACAGTCTGCACCAGAAACAGCAGGATGTGCTCTCCCCTATCAGACACAAACAAATGAGAGAAAGAGTTCAAAATGAAGAATTCCGATATTTGATATCTTCCAAAAGACTTCACAAAATGATCTAACAACAAAAAGTTGGGGTCGAACTTATTAATGTGCTGTATGAATTGACATAGTGGTTGAAGAAGTTATTGCAGTCTAAATTCAAAATACAGATTTTTTTTTTTTCCAAACACAGGTTGCAAGATTGTGGACACCAATAGAAGCACGTCAAAAGCAAAATTAAGTATTCACATAAGTAGATTACATGCGTAGTTAGTGCAAAAACGTAAACACAGGCACATTTCAGCACAAATAAAGTAAAATACACAACGCATATGGCACAAACGCACTAATTTAAATAACTGAATTCAAGCTAAACGCATCCGGTGAGTGAGCTAGAGTGAGTTTGGTGTGAAACCAAAACTACACTGATAACTGGTCAGCTAATGTTTGCATGTGTAATGTTTTTATCATCTCCTAAATAAAAATAAAAACACCCTATGTGGATTTTATAACTCTTTTACTTTAATTATAGTGTCTCATTTCAAAGGCTGGTGCTGCTTACTCCAGACGTTTTTGGCTGTGTCCGAACATTGAGGGATGGCTGAAGTAACATAAATTGTTTTCTATAGGATCAAATTCCCGCCTAAAGTATTGTAGGTAGAAAAATAATGAGCATAAATAAATTTTTTAAAAACTCACATCGCATGTAATATTATAACGTGCAAAAGCAAAAAACTAAATGCAGAATAAGAAACAACAAGGTCGCTTATCTAAATAGTAGCATGAATCAAAAAAGGAAACGCATTTAAACAACAAACATTACTGTAACATTAGACACCCGTCTGTGATCGCAGGGTCGATCTACTGGCTGTTGCATAATACAGTATATATGGAATATGTTTTATATGTATAAGGAATATTTATATGAATCCCCTGTGGCCACAAGTGTCCATATTATCTGAAACTACTGGAGAAAAATGTTTCCCCACTGCCACACTGAGCAGCCGCAAGCTGCATTGGAGTGACGTCAACTCCCCTTCGTCTGATTGGCTAGAGCAGCAGCTGTCAATCTTGACTAGTGGACCAATGATGACGCTGAAGACAAATATGAGCGGAAAAACTGATTTTGTCTGAACACGGTTATAATTTTTGATCCACGCTTATCATCTTTCAGCACACAATCTCGCTGTTTCTTATTCTGCTTTAAGTTTTCAGTTTTGCACATTACAATTTTACGTGCAAGGGTTTGATTTACGCTCATAATATTTATATCCGCAACTGCAATACATTAGATCTCATAATTTCCTATCAACTGGCAAGACGGAGTGCTGAAATATAATTGGTTTAATTGGCAGTGGGCGGAGTTACACAGATCAAAACAAAGACAGACTTTCAGACAGGAAATGCACAAATTCAAAGGAGAATAACTGACTGTAGCATTGCTTTTACAATTAACAAATGTGTTCACTTGTGTGTCATCAATCTCTACAAACATATTATGGTATTTTTATGCTTTAGAGGAGTTAAAAACCTACATACAGCACCTTTAAAGGTCTCTATAGTTCTCAAACCTGCTGTTAGGAGTGGTCACTAGATTAGTGGTGGTCAGCAGCCTGTAGAGCAGATCCAGACGTGCCGCTTTCTGGCCTGCGATGAGAGTCTTGCATTTGCACTTCTCCCAGCAGTCACAGTAAGCTGTTGGTGACGTCCTCTTCAGTCTGGAGAAGAAACAAGAGCATGTGAATTACTGCTTTAAAATCTAGTGAACTGCTAAATCTAGTAGCTTTGGTATCCTTTAACTTGGCAGACACTAATTAGATTGTTTAAATTAAAGTGCTCAATAACTAAAATTAAAACCTATTACCTGGAGACATTACTTTATAAAAAAAAATGACACAAAAACATAAAAACAAATATAATCAGACTAAATAAAATATGAACAAAATACTAAAGCATTTTGAATTGCTTTTTTTTATTAGTTTTAAAGTAAATTGTCATATGACTTATGAGTTTTGTTAACTTTAGTTCGTCAACCTAAACTAAGCTTAAGGAATTCAACTTTTCTACATTTTAAATTTAATTTCTATAATTATTTTCACTATATATATTTATTTCTATTTAATTAAATTTTTTTGTTCTAGAAAACAACTACGATGTTCACAATACATCCCCTTCAAGAAAGATACCGGTGGAGTTCATGTAAATAAATTGTTGGTTTATAAGGAATTATGGCTGATCACTCACTTGCAGTCGTGCCCCTTGTGACAGACTCTAGCACATTCAGTGCAGCAGCACAGCGACTCCAGCAGGCCACAAGTTCTGCACTCAAAGATGTCCTGCAAATAGACAAGTTCAGTTTTAGTCATACAAAATGGTTCTGACGCACTCCAAAGTGATATTTTCTTATCATATTATTTTAATGCATTAAGAAACACTGGTCCACAGACTTTACTACAGTAGGGGTAGACTTTCCAAGATACACACAAATGTAAGTGACACATGTGAGCGAAGCCATTATCCTAAAGCAGGGGTGTCAAACTCAATCCCTGGAGGGCCAAAGCCCTGCACAGTTTAGTTCCAACCCTGCTCCAACACACTTACCTGTAGGTTTCAAACAAGCCTGAAGGACTCAATTAGTTTGATCAGGTTTGAGTTTGACACCTGTGTGCTAAAGCATATTTGGCTAAGATGTTTTAAGCATGCCCTAGACCAGGGATGTCAAACTCAATTCCTGGAGGGCCGCAGCCCTGCACAGTTTAGTTCCAACCCTAATTAAACACACCTGATCAAACTAATTGAGTCCTTCAGGCTTGTTTGAAACTCACAGATAAGTGTGTTGGAGCAGGGTTGAAACTAAACTGTGCAGGACTGCGGTCCTCCAGGAATTGAGTTTGACATCCATACCCTAGACTGTTTGATTATTGCAAAACTATATTTAATATTCTGTCCGAAGCATATAATAAAGATATTAGGCCCAGCTTTAAATGTTGGTTTATAAGGAATTATGGCAGATCACTATTTCTGGAGTACTTTAACAAGGTACAGTCACGTCTAATAATTATCAATACACTTATGCCTTCGCATGTCTTATGGTTTGAGAAGAATATTGCTTGATTGGAAATCAAGTAAATCACACTGGTTTAGTTCACACTGGTTTAGTGATATGATGCTGTTTTTAAGATTGGAGAAAATTAAATACTCTTAGAGGATCTACTAAACGTTTTTATACAGTATGCAATCCAATCATCTCATACTTTGAAAAAGGTGCAACACTTCCCCCAAACTAAAACCAAGATTGAAATGAAAAGGTTTATGCCTAAAAGGATAACGCAATCAAACTCAATGGGCAAACATTACTGTTAAATACTTCCTCACCGTACTATCAAAACTCTGTGATTATGTAAATATTTCATTTGATATTAATAAAAAAAATTGTTGTTATTATTTATTCATTTATTTTGTTTACAAATATTTGAAGAGGAGGGGGGTTTTTCATGGGAGAAAAACAATGTAAATGTATGAAAAAGTCTTGTCAAATCGTTGTATGTATTAATTCACCTTGTTTTTTTTTTTCAATTAAAAAAAGCTATTATTAAAAAAAGAAACACACTGGTAAAATTCTGAAATAATTTAAAAACATTTTTACCACTTAAAATAACCAGTTGCTATTAAAACTGTAATATATTTATGTGATTCCAAAGCTGAAATCTACACAAAAAAGTACACCCATTTAAATAGAAAGCACTGATTCTAAATAGTAGAAATGTATCCCAATTTTACTGCTTTTTCCTGTATTTTGGATAAAACAAATGCTATAAAAATACAAGTAAAAGAAACTTATTTATAATATATATTTACATTTATTAAAAGAAAAACATGAAATATCTGTAACACTTTAAAATAATGGTACATCAGTTAATGTTCATGTATTTACTAACGTGAACAAACTATTAGTAATTCATTTATTACAGTATATCTTCGCTATTGCTAATGTTAATTAACTAGAAAATTACTTTCCATGCTCCTATATACGCATGGCACGTCAATTGGTTAAGAACAGAGCAATACGCTGGTGTTTAATTGCATTGCTTTAATGCACTCCTGCATTGGGCTCACACATATACTCTATACTCTTGCTACTTCATAATCGTAGTGGACATTTCTTTTTGTCTCACGTTGAACCCAGCCGACCAATCAAAACAAACTGGGTCATCGAAAAAATCAGCATCACACATGGGAGGGGTTTAGGAAGAAATGAATCACTGAACAAATCATATGTTATTGGAATACTTACATAAAAATAAATGCATATTATAAGACAATGAAAGTGTTTTTTGACCTTGCATGCATATCAGCCTGTTGTTGGAGGCCCCCAAAACCAAAATATGACCTTTTTAATACATAATACAGATTTTTTAAGTTAAATAACGTTCATGTAAACTCATGGTGGATTAACTATTGTTAAGCAGAACGACTTCGGATGTTAATAATGCATTACTTAATGTTGAACTATGATCAATGACTATGCTTAACAAGATCATTCATACTTAATATTAGTAAATATATTAAAGGACCATACACATACATATAAAAAACATACACTTTTGAACTTCTATTTCTAAATTTACAAATAAAATCTGAAACTTTTGTATGCATTTTCAGTGTATCTTTGCATTGATTGAGCTCATTAGTTTTCTACCTGGTTGATGTGTTCTGCTCCAGTCCAGGTGAAGCTGCAGGTGTCGTTACAGCACAGGACGTACAGTGGGGAGTCGTCTGGATTGGTTCCTGAAGGACAGATCATCTCCATGAACACAGATGCTGTATCCTCTTTCTCTCCAAGACCTGGTTCACCTGCACAAAAACACAAGCTCTGTTTAGGGTCATTGAATGCTATGAAACATGCATCTAAATCAGATGACCCACATCTATATTATTGCTGCAAAAATTAATTGAAGGCAACCAGCATGCACATAAATATTTTTTCAGATTAGGAAGCATGAATTAACTACATTAGGTCATAATTCACTGATGCAAAAAAATAGCAGATGATTTAATCTTGTGATAAAGAAACCGATAATGGAGATGATGATTCTGTGATGATGACAGCTGTTTAAGCCACTACTACCGTGCACTAGAGACCTTTCACTGCTTCTTCCAGCTACTGTTTTTTGTTTCACTTGCTTCCCTTTTCAACATAAATAAAGAAATAGAAAATAAATAAACACATTTCATTTGAGTTCAATTAAATGGAATGATGAACGTGAACGAGGAGCGCTTCAAATATATAGAAATACAGTCAGAACAGTTAGAAATAGGCTAACAATTTTGCAATGAAACAAAATAATGACGTTAATTTCTGAAGTGGTCGAACAGAAGTATTTGCCCTAATACTGCTTAAGCACGTCAGTCTTTTTTGCTTTCAGATGTGTCCAAACATTGAACATAAGTTATCCTTAATTACCAATAAATAAAAATAGATCAATTTTCAATATTTAGCTAAATACATAAAAATAAACAGAAATAACTGAAAAAAAATGTAGGGCTACTTAATGTGTCCATGCAGGAGTAGCTTGGTATTCACTAAACACTACACATTCAGTATTGTTTTTTTGTGAATTAATTTTAAAGAGGTGGTCCAGAATGTATTTTAAGGCTTGGTTGTGTTTATAAGATGCAAAGCAATGTGTGCCCATGTTTCACTTGAATGAAATCGCGTTATTTTTTAATAAATCTTACTATGATTATACACAGCTACTCAGCTAACATGAAATTATATTTCCTAGTTCGTCTGAAAAGCCCGCCCTCAAATGGCTCCACGTCACGTCAAGCACACTTTTGCTGTGTAAACAGTCAGTCAACCTCCTGCCTGCTCTCTAAAATAAAATCTGACAAGTGTCTGTAACGAGTGAAAATGGGGTGCGGCTCCTTTAAGAGATCGCCATTGTGTGTGTATGTGTGTGAACTGTCTGTAGACGCATGTAACACGAGAAGCGCACGTGCGCGGGACCGATGTTTCTTTTTCTTTTTTCTCTCTGGTGCTCGGATTAAGTTATTTTCTGTAATTTACAGTGATACTGTTGATAGAAAAATAAAGCACAAGATGTGGGATGCGACCTGTGTGAGCCTTGATTGATTTTTCTGCTGCTACGAGTTTAGGCGAGCTCTCCTGTATTTTTTAACTCAACACGCTACACACTGTCTTTCAAATATATTCTGAATAAGCATGTGTAAGCAATATGAATCGTTCACATATCTTTTGTGAGTTCATTAGCTGATATGTAGAACGCAATGCGCTGTTGAAGAGTGTGTGTGTGTGTGTGTGTGTGTGTGTGTGTGTACAGCGGTTTGACTGATAAATATGAATTGGTAGCAAAATTGTTAGCAGTGCCAAACAGCATTTCCCATTGTTTACATCTTTGCTACAACATACCGTTAAGGCTAGACACTGTACAAGTCATGATTAGGCCCACACGGAATCTGCGCGCGCAGAATTCCACAGATTTTCTGCAGAATTCTGCAGATTTCTGCAGTTTTTTAGCCCATTATAAATTCTGTTTAATTACTAGAGTAAATGTGTAAATCTGAATTTATTCAGTTTTTATTCAGTAATTTATCACTTTTTATTTAATAAAGTGTAAATTATGATAATCCGCTGAATACTCCCAAAATAATTCCGCAGAAATTCGCAGATTTTTACCAAAATTCTCCACAGAAATAGCAAAAAGCGTCCGCAGATTCCGTCTGGCCCTAGTCATGATTAATTTTAACAAATAAAAACACTTACAGGTTGTGGCTCAGAGCCCACAGATTCTGCTTGTTGGAGCTGCTCCTTTGAGGAGATTTTAACCCAATCCAGCATTGAACTGAGAGATTCTGGAGCTGTTTTGTCGAATCATGCTGCCTATGTGTTTTATAATTCTCTTGAACAATTAATATTAAACTGTAAGCACTTCTGTCTTTGTGTCATGTCCTTTGGAAGCCCAAATACAGAAACACACGAAGCTCTGTGGAAACGGCAGTGTTTGGAGGCATTTTAGCTCTCTTTCCTGTAACATTAAAGCACCTCTGGCCACGCCCCTTAGCTGCGCAATGTGTGCGCACCTTAAAAGTATGTTTGTGATCTCACAGGCCCTTAAGTATTTGTTTGTAGTCCCCAAAATTCGTTCATTGTAGGCTTTGCTAAGCTAACTCTGTAAAAACCAAGGTCTCCCTTTGCACTGAACTTTGAGCATTTTACATTCAGAGATGCTGTTTATGTTCACACAGCTACATTACACATCAACTAAAGTTTAAAATATGATATCGTAGTGGACCACCTCTTTAAGATATTTCTATCCAGTGAGTCCCATGAATAATTGTATTCTCCCGCAACCCACACACACACTAAGACCACACCACACGCATTCATGCAGCAAATTGTCCCACGCTGCACTCTGCGCATTGGGTCCTGCAGTACTCCCAGTACAGGTCTCTACTGTACACTCTATTGATTTCAATCTTTGAATTTGTCTCATGCTCAAGAACGCCCTCTGGCCTTTAAATGGACATTTACTACTGATCAGAAAACTGCTTCCTCGATGAAATGTGCAGCATTTGCAAGGTCGCGATTTTGATTTCATTTTGCAGCCTTAATCCATTTCCTTACCTTTGGCAATTTTCTGTGCTGCTTCTAAGACAGTAATGGCTGCTGGGTAAGCTCTGCCACTCACTGCTAACATGAATGGAGTCATTCCACGAGCATCCCTATAAAACAACAGCAATATAAGCACTCAAAGAACACTTAAATGAGCATAGTGAACATTTAGGGCAGCAGGAGGGACTCGCACTTGGCAGAGAGCAGTTCTCTTAGATGAGGCCGCAGGACGATGCTGTCACACATCAGCTTCAGTATCAGGTGTGCGTTCGCCTTACGGTCTTTAGATTCCACTACTGATGGTTCAGAGGAGGGTCCTGCAGAAAACAGGAGACAGATGGAAAACCTCATAAATGAGAGCTAAGTGAGTAAACAGAGCAGAGGTTTTCAACTTGGAAGAATTGTAAACCAAAAACAGGTTCTGATTGATGGTTGTTAATGCAAACAAGGCTACAAAACAACAACAACAACAACAAAAACTGTGTTTTAATTAAGTTAATTTCTATTTTATTTTTGTTTAGTTATTTTTAGTTTAGTTTAATTTTTTTTTTCGGCTTAAACCTGGTTTATACTCGACCCGTCCGCTTGTTCGCCTGACTGCGCACGCCGAACGTGACATCATCGCAGAGTTTACGGATGTTCAGTTTGGGTGCGCGCGACATCATTTTGGTTGATGTTTTGCACAGCATTTTTTGAGACTCAAGCGAACTGTGCAGGGCGCTGCGTTTGATTTCAGTTGAATATGAAACCCTCTGAAGAGGATTTTGTCTGAAACAGTACGACTGTATAGGCACCTTTATGATCCATGATCACAGAGATAACCTAATGAGCAAAAATTCTTTGCTAGAAAGTGCAACAGCCGTGGGAAAAGAAAACGTTTTTGTTAAAAGGTTTAGAAAAACCTGAAGGTTAAGTTTGTTTAAACCAAAAGAGGCCATGGCAAAACTGGAGAAACAGGTACACTGATTTATATATTGCAAATTTAAATTTAAAACTATTTAATACTTACAAAACTATAAATAAGGAACAAATAATTTTTTTGATGACTGGAAATGAATAATTGATTCTATCGGTTTACAATATACTGATGCCTGTTTTTCTGGGCTTTATTGGTGATAATGGTCAGGAATGTTGGACCATTGTTGCCTTTTTAGTAGAGAATAGAAACTAGCCAGACAGTAATGTGTGAACTGTGGAGTGGGCTAAATCTAAAAAAAAACATCTATTTTTTTTACTAAGTGTACTTTTTTTGCTTTTATTCTTGCCATAATAAATATATATTTGTATTTGTTGTAAATTTTAATGAACTTTAATTAGTAAAAATGCCCGAGATATGAACAAAAAGCAAGTGATGCATCAAAGTTTGATTAAAAATAAATCTTGAATGGTTTTACAAATCCTTATAATCCTTAAAATAATTTACAATAATAATAAAAATAATTAGTTTAAAAATATTGAATGATATTAATGATATGACGTAGTTGCGGAAACTTCCTACTTCTCCGTTTATCCGCATGATTTTCAGTGGGTTTCTTTTGACCACCTTATGTCGTTTTAAAGAATATCACAACAGCGAACACGACAAGTGTAAAAAGCCTCGTCCATTTCGCGGGGTGCGCGTGCAGTTAGCGGAGGTGCGCAATGCGGCGCCAGGCGAAAGTATAAATTCAGCTTTAGTCCCTTTATTACTCAGGGGTTGCTAAAGCGGAATGAACCACCCATCTGTCCAGAAGGGGTGAGGAAAAATAGATATTGCCATATATTGTTGTGCTTGTTCGCAATAAATAATTGATACTACTCGCCAATATCGCTATTTTATTACACAAAATTACTAACTTACCCGTTGTCAGTGTCACTACCCAATATCTACCATTCCGTTTATGGGGGCGCTGTTTGAGTAAATAGGGGTAAAGTGGCGGAAGCAGTGACCAGTGAAGAACACAAGTTAACTAACAACAACAGAAAAGAAGCGCGGGGGGAAAAAAAAAAAGAGTAACGAGAAGAATGGTGGAAAATAATGAAAAACAAATCAAAGACCCACGTGCTATTTTCCACTCTAAAGTGTGAAGACACTGAGTTTTACGAGACAGTCAACGGAAAGGCACTGGATTAAAAACTACGCAATCTGCAAGAACTGCTTTGCAGAGATAAAATATAACAGCAACACTACGAATCTGCAAATGCAACTCGTTCGCTATCCTGATGAACTACTCTCAGGTGATAATGAGGGCAAACCAAGTCCGACGACAATCACTACTGCGTTCAAAGCAAAGCTCCCCTTTGGCATGCCGAGGGCACAGAGTATAAAGCACTTTACAGTAAATTACTATTGACGTTTCAGTATCATGGTTTACACATGCTAACTAATGTTCATGTTGATTTATCTGTCTAGCTGTACTGTGTTTACATTTAAGACCAGCATGCAGTGAATTATTATTCAAATGCATATTTCTCTGCACAATGTTGGAAATGTTGGCATTAACAAATGCATAAGATTTCCTTATGGGTATTTTTCCCTTTTTCAGTCACATATATCAGGATATATCGTTGATGAAATTTCTCATAATATAATGAATATCGTAGATATGGAAAATCGTGATATCATTATCGTGGGTCATATATCGCCACCGAATTGAATCGTGAGTTACCTGTATCGTCCCACCCCTTACAAACTACTACTAGTTTTAGCAGAGGTGTGCTGGCTCTTATATGTTATGTATTTTTGGCTGTGTGAAATTGCCTATTGAGCATTTTAAAATGTATTTTTGAATTTCCGAAGACTTTGGTACCATTTATACACTACTAATTTTAATTTTAAGATGGATTAAAAGTGTATACTTCAATAGTGCATAAAAGGTAACAAAATAAAAGTTTAAAAAGCCAGAAGAGAATAAAATGCAATTTAAAATAATACAACCAATAATTAAAGTGACAGAATACACAACAAGCAACATTTGATTTTAATTTAGCACTTAATAATAATTTAATACCAAGTATGCAAAAAAAAAATGCATACATGCATACCATACAAACACTCTACAAACATACACACCAAGGCACCAATAAATAAAGAGTAATAATAAATTAATACACACACGTTCATTTCGACATTATGAAAAACAGATATACACACAAAAATATTTTTTAAAAGAAGCTAAATAAAAGCAAAAACTAATATAAAAAAAAAGTTTAAATAAACAACTAATTTTCAAAATCTATAAAAACCAACCAACGACATTATAATAGCACTCTTCTGATTGGGTGCCCACTTGAAATGCAAAAACTAGATCCTGCATCAAAACTAATTGAAAACTAGTGCCCTAGCAATTAAACGTACCTGGGATGGTGGAAGTGCTGGGTCCCTGGCTGGTGCCTGTGGAAGCAGTGGTGAGGGAGCCCACTGCAGGGGCCAAGATGAAATCAATGTCACCGTCTAGCAGAGAAGATGGTCGTGTAAGACATCAGACTACAGCATGCATGCAACACATCAGTTAAAGTGCAGAAAAGCAGCCAACTGACCAGGATCCATCGGTGGAGGGTCTGGTACCCAGCTAGGAGGTGCTATCGGGGGTGAAACGGGGTCTTGATGGTCGCTGGAGGAAGGTCCGGATTCATGTCGGCCTAAACCTGCAGCACGGAGTGAGCGCCGCATCATCTCTCTCAAACGCAAGCTACAGGACAATCAACAAAGATGACATTATATGATTTTAGCATGTTTAATGTGTGCATTTGCATTAGTCACATCACATACTGTTACACAATGTGGAGTCAGGATTGTATTTGATCAGCTCCACAGTTCAAAACACACTATTTGTGGACTTTAACATTATTGAAGTCAAAGTTTATCATTTGCATGTGTTTTTAAACCCTGTAAATGTGCATGTAAAGTAAATTTAAAGCATTTGGGCTGTTGGAATATCAAGCCAATTCCATGCGTGTTCAATTAGAAAAGGTCAGGAGAGGTTTTTCGTCACTGTTAAAAATATTAGTAATTTAGTAGATACAAATTAATA
Source organism: Danio rerio (assembly GCF_052040795.2). Lineage (NCBI taxonomy): Eukaryota > Metazoa > Chordata > Actinopteri > Cypriniformes > Danionidae > Danio > Danio rerio. Next base: position 58,225,253 of record NC_141036.1, read on the forward strand.
ATTCGATGACAGAGCTCTGGGTTACGTTTCCCCAATGCAATACAGGAATTACATTCAGGAGGTTTGCAACTAACATTTCTCTGACTTCAGCATACATACACTACTGATATCAACAGGTGGAGTTTTGGTGTATGTCACTTATCAGTCATTCTGCAGTCCTTTGGCTGTTGCACCCAAACATACTTCCTCTTGCTGCAACCCTTCTCTGCATACCAGAACTGAACAGTTTAGTGGATCTTTAAAGGGTCACGAAACACCAAAACACATGTTTTGAGCTGTTGACAGTCGTATATGTGTCCCACACTGCTAAAAACACTATTAGGACACCTATATTCCACTAAAAAGTGTAAATTGGTTGTTTTTGCGTTATTTTAAGCAAATTCGTACTTCCGGTTTGAAACTAATTTTTGAAGCTGCATCACGGTCATGACATAATAGCGTGTATTCCAGCGTGCAGACTGGACATCTGTGCCAGAGTGTGTCTTATTACGTCTTACAGTGTGCTGCATTAATGCATGAGTAAAGCTTGGTTCCAACCAATCAGCGCGCTCTATTGTGCAACTTCATTAATATTCACAGTGTTTAGACGACAAAGATGCCACGTTGTGTTGGCAAAACAAGGATTATTGTTTACCTGAGAGCTGTTCTCATCTGCAAACGCTGAGATCCGGATTCGCTTGTAGTCTCCTCTTAATAAAGACGCGGCTCTAGTTGCTGTGAATTGTCCTGTCTCTACAGATTTGGTAAGTGAGCGACCAGTGCTCTTTGTTTATTCAGTTCATATTTTATTCGTATCGAAAAAACTATTGCATCGAGTGTAAACAAGTTAGCACTACAACCAAACTATAACCTCGTGTAGGATTTAGTGACCGGAATAACACACGCGGCTTTCTGACACTACCTGCCGTGTGCATCTAAGTTTCCGGGAAATGCAGAGGGTTTTTTCTCTCATTCGCCGTGCGGTATCAAACATTGCATGAAAAATACACGCTTACAGCAGCTCCTCGAATCAAATATCTCGTTTGTAGCGAGGGAGATGAATGAATTCCCTGAATGAAAGAGCCAAACTGCAGTTAAAGTCCACCATTTAATAATTTGGCAAATAATTCGACTACAGATGTCCATGTAAACACAGTCACTTTGTCCCCTGTGTGGGTGTGTGTTTTGACTCTGAAATTCAGCGTGCCCAAATAGACACTCCCACACCAAGCCTCTTTTCTTCCTCTGACACCCCCCCTAAACAAAGCTGGACACGCCCACTTTTCTGACTTTTTTCAAAGTAGAGGTGTGAAAACACCCTGCTGAAACGAGGGGGTTTCATGGCCCTTTAACATATTTCACAATTTGCATCCAGCTCCTTGTGACACGTCTAGACTTCTTATTAGACAGCAGTCTGGATCAAGGGCCCCCGCATTATATTTATTCTTATTTTGCTATTTCCCTTTTGTCAGCAGCTCCTTCTAAGTATGCAACACAGTAAGAAAGAAGTATGTTTGGTTAATATATGGTATCATACAAAAGAAATAGATTAATAAATCTGTTTTCCTTTTACTCCACAGGGCACAAGAAATTATAGCATTTAGAGGATTAGTTGCATTTACTTGTTGATATGATGAAGACTAAACTGTGTTATTTTACATTTGATTCTTCAATTTCTGTACTTGAAAACTGTCAGACTCCCCAGAACACCAAAACACTGTTTATTTAATTTGTTTGTTTTCTTTATTGTATTTATATCTGCTTATAATTTTTATATAATATTTTATGAAAACACACGCTTCAACAGAATCAAACCAATCCATCTAAAATTATGAGTTCTTTACAAATAGAGCCATTCAAGTCATCTGGTCTAATGTATGAATTTAAATCCTTATATATAAAGCAGAAAACAAAAATATTGCAATGTCAGGGTTTTTCTGTGCACTATAAACAAATCAAAGTAGAAAAAGGCACCGCATTGTAGAATATTTTTCTAGCAGTTTCTAGAGTTTTCTGAAGTGCATTTCTTCATGAAGTGAATATGAACACTGACCCCCTGCTGCTGGATGATCCTGTCCGGTTCCCGGAGCTGTTGCTCGACACCACTGATATGGCATTGGCAATGGCCTCCACTGCAGAAAGCCTCTCAGCGAACGTGTTTCTTTCAGACCGCTCTGCTTCTGAAACACATCGCACATCACTGAATGACCCTCATCTCTGAATGGGTTTGATCAACATATTACACCAGCTGTGTGTAAAGCCACTTGTATGCATGACTCCATGTTGCGATATCTTCAATTAAAACCAAAATAAAAACCAGAGCAGTTTTAAAAGAAAATGCTTTAAAAATAGAGCATAAAATATATACATATAAATAATAAAATCACACACACACACACACAAATACAAAAATGACAAATGTTTCTATGAGTGTGTGTGTGCGCATGCAGTTTTAAGTCTCCACTGGAATATAAGAACATGCACATACACACATCCTTTAAATTAGTGCTGTAACATGGTTTTAGCAATTAATAGCATCCAAAACAAACGTTTGTAATTATGTGTGCATACTGTCTATATTTGTGTGTATATAAATACACACATGCATGTATATATCTGAGAAGATATTTATTCGTTCAAATTTGGGTATCATTATTGGCATTTTTTTTTTTTACTTTGCGGCAAACTGCATGCAAGAAGGGGCATCTGTGTATCTAATATGCTTTCTCTTTTCTTTCGTGCATTTATTGAGTCTATTTTATCCTACGTTCTGGTCGCATGACTTGGAAGTCTGTCCCTTAAAAACAGGAATAGACTGAGCCAGGTTATTAGGTGGTCTAGCAGATTGATTGTTGAATCATAGCGGAGTATTGAATCCCTGGATAGTAGGCAACTTTTACAGATTTCCCAGAAGACTAGTAGCTGTAGTTCTCATCCTCTGTCTGAAGAGTTTCTCTTACTCCCTTCGAGTCAAAGATTTCAGATGCGTTTTAGAAGGACACCTTCCAGGAATAGCTTTGTCCCATCATCTACTGTCGCTCTGAATAAATTGTAATATTTTATAAGGTATTTCTGTAGGTGCATATGTGGGTATGTATATGTGTGTTTTAATTGTTTGTATTAAATGCTAAACTTTGCTACAAAAAGAATCTACCAACGGGTACAAATAAACTCAACTCGATCATTCTGTTATAAAGAGTGTAAGTTATATAAAAATATGTAAATATTAGGGATGGACTGAATCAGAATAGTAACTTACTATTAGGGCTGGGTGATTTTTCCAATTTTTTCGATTAATTCGAATTTACGTTGACGACGGTTTAATTTATATTAAATCTAGAATCGCGATTTTTTTTTAAATATACATTTAATACATTATAATGGAACCAATGCGCTTTGGTTCACTCTCTGTATGAAGCAGGAAGCACCCCAGAAGTGCCTCTCGGCGATGCGCTCCACAGCACCACGCACCGCCATGGATTTTAGAATTCTAAACAGGTTTCTAAACACAAACCGGTGCCGCCCAGCCACGATTCACGAAGCAGTTCTTATTTCAGCCCCGCCACAGAGCGCCATCTGATTAGTTTCATGTTAAATGTCATGCGAATGTGCGCGTTTGGTGTGTGATAGTTTAAACTGTCATGTGCGCACCGTGCCGCTGCGCTTCTAGTGTGCGACCTGCTTGACTATCTGTTAAAGCGTGAAGTCATGTAGGATTTTACTTGTTGCATTAGTCTGAAGCTGCGTCCCAAATCGCATACTTATGCACTATTCTACGCCATTTTGTAGTATAAATAGTGTAAGTAGTGTGTTTAAACTGAAAACTATAAAAATAATAAGTGCACTTTAATTTCCCGGATGATGCACTCATTCAGCCTGTAGAATGAAGTGTGTAGTGATGGACACTTCACGCACTCAACGACCGCAGGTTTGCTTATGTAGCGGAAGAGGCGGAGCTATCGGACGCACATGTTGAATAACTTTATTTATTTTGGATGGTGAGAACAAAATTCTCCTACGAGAGTGATTATAGCGCCTCCTGATGGTGAATGCGGCAACACTCACGGCAGGTAATATTTGATAATTCGGTCGTTTATTTCACTGATTTGGCAACCGTCAAACGTCATCAGGGAAACGGTTTGAATTTCCGCTTAGTAAAAAAACATTAGTGTGCCATTTGGGACGCCACTACATACATGTACTATCCTGTTGAGTGTGTAAGTGCATAAGTACATAGTGCATGAGTGCATAGTGTATAGTGTGCCATTTGGGACGCAGCTTGAGTCACGTCTGTGTGGATTGTCAAGACATATTCCCTCAAGTCGATAAACTCGATCTCAACATGTATGAAGGACGTAAAAGCCTGCCATGTGAAAAACCGCGCCGATCTTTTGGTTTGAACACGAGCAGAGGTGAGGGCCTGTAGCAGTGAAAAGTGAAAGTACCCGCCCCCATGACGTCATTTAGCGGACCTAGTTGAAAACCAGACAGATCAGGCAGCATAATACAGAGAGTGGAGCAAAGCGCATCAGATGATCGATATTTAAAAGGGGGACAAAAGAAAAATAGATTAAATAAATTATTTTATATTAAACGCACATCTGGTGCATTTATTTGCTCCTGCTATACGTCCACAACTTTACACATTGGGTTAAATTAGGCTTTACAGTTTCCATGTTCAGTCCTTTTCTTCCACTGTATCTTTTTATGAAAAAGGCAGCAGCAACACAACCTGTCATTCAATCAGAAGACAAAGTCAAAGCCGAGCTGACAGCAAATCTTTCCTAGGCTCAGCAAAACTTGCAAAAAATACCTCTGTCCTCCTGCAACTGCAATATTTACACAAATATTTCTTATTTTCTATTTTCTATTTTTTTGCCAAATCGCCCAGCCCTACTTACTATATAAATAAATAATATAAAGTCACTTGTTAAGACTTTTTAAAATGAACTGATTTTATACAATAACCACATTTTATTAACAGCAAAACTGCGGGCAAGATGTGTCCTGTGGGTTGATCTAATTATAACTCTCTGCAACTGACCTTTTTAGTCTTTGATCCAAATTGTCCTGTTTTGGTGACTGTCGCTTTAAATTTAAATAAGATTGTGCTCTTTTCAAAAGAGGGCGGAGCTACAAATGCCTGCATGTCAGCATAGTGGCAGGTTCAAAACAGAACTGTCATCTGTGTGTCAGTCTATGCAGACTCCTGTCGCTGTTTATTTATAATCCTCTGTCTATGCTGACATTGATTATTAGTTGCTAACAAACTCAGCTTCTCACTCAGGACTGTTTATGCTAACAAGGCAGAGGTCACTAATGGTCTCTTATGAATATCATTTCCCCCTCTGATGACGTACAAAGAGAAAATGTCAATCACAGTGTTTCTGCAGACTGTTTTTATCGAGTGTGATTTTAAACAAATCGGATTATAAATGTTTACCATTAGAGGCTGGTTATATTCACACACTCCTGCTACACAACTGTGTTTAAACCCCCTACAAAAGTGATTTTAGGATAATAGGTCCCCTTTAATGGTACTCAACTCAAAACCTTGCATGTTTACCTTCTTCCTCCTTGGTTTCCTTGTTGCTGACGGGGAAGCAGACGGACACACAGGCATGGAGGACGTTGCGGTTTCCGTCACAGCGGTGTCCTAGCAGAGTGTCCAGAGCGTGAGGGTTCTGCTCCAGTAGCATGGCCTGCTCCAGACTGATCAGATACTGCCTACACGCCTCGTAATCACAGCGCAGCACGTGCTGCATCAGAGTCTGCTTCTGAAACACAAATAGCAAGCAATGCATTAGCCAGAAACCAGGGCTTGATGGTACAAACATCTCTCATTTGCAATTTTGCAAAACATGATATACAATTTACTCAAGAAGCAACCTCCCGCTCTCTCTCGAGAAGCTAATATTACGTCTGCATAATTAAGGGCGTGGCCACTTGAGTGACAACTAGGTCTCGCTGGTGGCAGTCACTTCACCTCAGCTGATTCCGACTGATTAGCTGCTGAACTCGGCATATTCATCGTATTTCTGTGTTGTTTTATGTGGCTTTACACAGTCAGTTGCCTTTTAGAATTATTTTCTACAATTATCAGATGATATGGCATGCTGCATGCACTTAATGGTGCTCACAAACCATTCAAGTGGTCTCCATTTCCAAGGTGAGTGAAGTTATATACTTATATACCATCTCTATAAATTTATTTCTTTTACTTAAGATCATTTATCATCATTTATATTTTACTTTAGAGCTGTAATGCACTTCAGAATCTGCCAGATTGAAAAAACATTGCCAGAAACATTGTCATACACTGTTATGCCTGGATTACATCATTAGCCCTGCATTTACTAACACAGCGTTTGGGAGTATTTACCATTTTTTTTCCTGTAGAGAAACGTCATGAGAACAATGCTTAGTGGCTCAATGTGTTACAACAGTGTTTTTTAAAGACTAAACACTTTATTGATATAGTGTACAACCAAGCACATGTGGTCAGAACACAAACAAGTCGCAGGTAGTGAAGTAGTAAGCGTTTCTCCCAAAGAAAAGCTGGTCGAAGAAAATGCTAGAAGGCGTCTATAGCTCCACCTCTTTGCCCTTATTTGGTGGGTGCGATGACGCGCGAACTAAATGGTGACTGTTGACCACGCCTACTTGTAGCTTCATATGCGCTCTTCAGAAACCTACAGGTGATGACACAGATACTACGTCCATATCTTTTACAGTCTATGGTATTTATATGAGAATACATATGACCTTCAGGGAGATTATTAAGCATTTCGATGTACAAATCGAATCAACATATGAACTCATTTGTGCAGACTGCTGTTAAATTACTTAATCTGTTTGATATTCACCTTTGGGTAATTTTATATGTTTCATTTATTGTGTTGTAATGTGTTCTGGCCATGTTATGGATGTCCAAGACAAATTTCCCAGAAATGGGACAATAAAGTATAAACACACAAACAAACAAGTATTTGTGTGAGCTTAAGTGTAAATATAATTACTCTATAATTATAATAAATTAAAATATACCTGTAATAAAAACCTTACAGGTAATTAAAAGCTTTTAATTTAAGTTTGTCAAAACATGAACTGAGAATAAACGATACTGGTACAGCATTTATTACTCATAGTTTTAACATTCACTAATGCATTATAACATCCACTGTTGTGCTTGGTAACATTAGTTAATGCACTGAGAGTAAACTAAAACTAACAACTGAACAATTTTATTTTCAATAACTAACATTAACCAAGATGCAAAAATAAAAATAAATCTACTGTTTATTGGTTATGCGAGTAAATACATTAACATTGACTAGCAGAACTAGATTCTAAAATGTTAACAAAAATTAAGAAATAGTTATAAAAGGAAAGAAAATTGCATTATTTTTCATAGAAGTCTTAATTATTTTTAAAAAATAATAATAAATATATATATATATATATATATATATATATATATATATATATATATATATATATATATATTAGCGCTGTCAAAATTAGTGCGTTAACGTATGCGATTAATTTTAAATAATTAACGCGTTAAAAAAATTCACGCAATTAACGCAGCTGCAGTTTTTTTTTACTTCCTGTTGTGGTGGACGTGTGTTTAACATGCAAAAAATGTGGATAAGACCAAGGAAGCACTTTTTGAAGGTAAGTTCCAGTATAAAACAATTAGTCGCATCACAGGTTATCCAGAGTTTCATGCAATTTCGGGTGTTTCATTTTTAACTTTCGACTTCTGTTGTGAGTTGATACCGCATGGCGAACAGAAAGAAAATCCTCCGCATTTCGTGACTCGGTGTTCCTTTAAGGTAAGCTTCCTTTTAAGGCTACATGGTAGAATTTTAATAAGAGTATAATCTTAATCATATTAAAATAGGAGTATTGGTGTCTTATGTAAATGTACTCAGAAAGTCTCTGGTGAAGTCGTGAGCTGTCAAAGACAGGGCATTACTCTGCCTTTCAGCATGAGCCCTCGAAGTTTACCGTGTTTCCTCATTAAACGCAATGAAAGCGTATGCTTCGCGTTGTTGTGTCAGAATCCTTGTGTTTACATTAATTTTACATTTGAATAGCCAAAATGACAAGTTTCAGTATTTTAAATGCGATTAATTTTTTTTAAAAGGTGCGATTAATTAGTAAAATTTTTTTTAATCGATTGATAGCACTAATATATATATATATATATATATATATATATATATATATATATATATATATATATATATATATATATATATATATATATATATATATATATATACACACATATACTCTCCTAAACTTACTTTTATTTTCTTAACTAATGTGTAAAGTTTTTCAGGATGGTGTATCTCACCTCTACAGCCATTATGATGATGGCCGCCTTCTTTTTGATTGTGGAGTTACTGGGAAGGTTGGCGAGTGAGTGAACTCCCATGCCCAGACTGGCTATAGGCGGCAGATCCAGCCAATCAGGGTCACGTATTCCACCCATACAGTCTTTAGCCATGGGATAAATAGTGCCATTGCCATCCCTCAAAATAATGGGACTCTCCTGAGGACACACAAAGATGAGAAAGTTAAAACAAACAAAAATGGGAAATGGAAAGTTTCTATAGCTCCGTTTCCATCCATCTATTTTTATGTGCAATTTAGTATATAGCATAAAAAATGGTTCATGGAAAGACCAACATGTGCATACATGTAAAAAATAAAAAATAAAAAAATAAAAAATAAAAAAAATTATATATATATATATATATATATATATATAACTTTAACAAACTTTTTATCCTTTAGAAAAAAAATATGCATGATACCAAATAAACTCCAGCATGAGCATCAATAAAAGTGATGTGATTTTGTGATCAGAGATAATAAGATTATATAAATCTGGGTTACGGGCGGCATTAATGGACAAACCAGCATTGAGCACATTGTAAAACATCTGATAAGTTGTTTTGATCATTTCTAAAATGCTTCAGTCGTCAGTCCGTCATCACAGTGCTTCAGTATTATTATTATTCTATAATTTTAACCTCTAGTACTGTCCTGAGCATCTGACTGTGCTCCCAAAGAGCGTCTCATGCTTCAAAAAGCCACAGCATTGCATTAATTGAAATTCATCTTAGTCTTTTGAGGTGAAACTCATTTATAAGAAATCAAAAAAGGTCCACAGGGTTTCCCCAACCTCACTAAACTACATTTCTCAGATTGATATTTGACACCAATTTATCAGCCAGTGACGATTTTGTTCTTTTTCACTCATTGGATTGAAATGCTCCTTAATTAACGAATGTTTTATACGATATATCAGTTTTTGCACATAATTTTAATTCACATTTAGGTAGAAACAGAGTTTATATGATGGTCTCACCTGGCCAGCAGTGAAGATGGCCACATTTCGCTCGCTCTGACCAAGAAACGCCAGGTTACTGGTGGGAAAGTGATTCTCTTGCTCGGCTTTGCCGGTGGCTAAGTCAAAGACACAGTATCTCACCCAGCTGCCCGTTTTCAACACAGCATGAACTCCTGCAGGACAGAAGAGCAGTCAAGCAGACATACAGGGCAAACTCACAAAATAAAGCCAGATAGCAGTCAAATAAAGCATAGTCACCTTTGGAGTCAACATTCACTGCTAAAATTTCAGCTTTTTCTGGGATGCAAAGTTTTTTAGGTGTTCGCTGAAAACAGTCGGGAACTTTTGGTGTTCCACCAGTTTTAACAACCTGTTTAAAAGAAGAAAATCAGTCACATGCATTGTTACATTGTTTTTGCAATATATGTACGTTTACCAGTATAAAAATTGCAGCTTTAGCAAAAAAAATTTTACGTTCATCTGTTAATGCATAAAAAATTATGTATTAGTTACCATAAAAGCAGGCAACAGACTAATTTGAGGGATGTAAACAAAAGCAATGGTCCCACACGTTTTACCCATTTTACATTTTTCATTTCTATAGCTTGATGAATAAAGATATGACCGCTGATTTAACATTAATTTATGATTTAATTGCCTCGTTACAGTTAGGAAATAGTTTGATAACAAGCAGGAACTGTTCATGGGCTAACATCATGACCACACTGAAATGGTCTATTTATCTTACAGCACTTAAATACTAATTAAACATTGTTTATTAATTACAATTACTTTGTTAATTACAATATTGAAAAAGTCATTCATTAAATGAAAAAGAATTGACAAAAACAGCTACGCTTAAATTAAGGCCAACATTATTTGAATCATAGCCGAAATGTTTCCCTTTCACAAATTACTTTACTCTTTATTCAAAGCAGCATGTTAAAGTCATAGTTCTCTAAAATATTTTTAATTTACACTATTATTACTAATTTTACACTATTATTACTAACTTTACACTAATTTACACTCCGTCAAGTAGTTAGACTTTGAGTTTCTGCCTTCTGCTGAACAAAAGATGACATTTTGAATGAGACTGAAAAACTGAAGCCATTGACATCCATAGTAGGAAAAACAATTACTACAGAAGTCAAGTTCAAGTTAATTTATTTATAGAGCACATTTAAAAGCAGTCACAAGACTGACCAAAGTGCTGTACATAAGACAAGGTAATAATAAACAGAATATAAAAACGTAGAAGGCAAGAGAAACGTCTGTAAAAATGTAGCAGTAGAAAGGACTATTAAAATAATCCTAAAAAGCCAAGCTAAAAAGGTACGTTTTAAGAAGTGATTTAATAGATCATGATGGAGCCATATAATCTCAAGGGATAGATGTTCCAAAACCGAGGACCCGCCACAGAGAAAGCTCTGTCCCCTCTACATTTCAGCCTGGACTGAGGAACTGAATGAAGATTCTAGCCACTTTTCCACTATCGTGCTGAATCGTTCTTTAAGCAGAACTGTTCCATTCCGTGCCAAACCGGGCCAGATGGCACGGATACAGTTTTATTTTCCACTGTCGTGCTGCGACAAAGCTCTTTGAAGCACAACACAAAATGCATCTATAGTTGCCTTGGTAACGCAATGTAAACGGCTCCCTTTGTTTAATAAAATTTATATAATAGCCGAAACTAGTTTATGTTCATAAAAGCGAAAGCAACCATTTGACTGAACACTGTTATGCCTCTATTAAATAGGGGTGCTAAATATAGGTACATGCCACAGCACCCTATTTATTTAGAGGACATATGTTGCGCGGCTCTGGGCGAATTTTATTTGGAGGGAAAATTACCAAAATGTAACGTGATGCTTGAAAATGATTGGAGGGGAAATAAATAATATATTTAAAATCTCTGAACATAACAGAAAATTAAACAATAATAATGCAACAATAATACTGCATTTGTATTATAGTGGCGAAGATATCCTTTTGGCCAGGCCTTGTCAAAAGTGAGCGGGCACTTTCACTAATAAAACATAGAGCACTTAAATTATTTCATTTTTAACAATAAATTAAATTACACAGCGTTTTTATATCAAAAGTTGATAATGATATAAAATATACTATATTTTGATGGTAAAATATAACCATTTAAGTGATGGCTGCTATTCGTTTCAATATTCAAACATTAAATAACGAATGCAGCAAGTAAAATAATAAACGAATATGAAACAACACATATAGCAGGATATAAAGCATATAAAAGACTATTATGTTTAGAAAAACATCATTTTATTTTTGTTATTTTAATTATTTTTGTCTTTATAATTAACTAACAAGCTGTGGACAAATTCCTGCTTGACGTTTTAGAAAATAATTGCGTAGCTATATTAAAGATCACCGAAAACAAAAAACAAAAACACAGAAACATGTTACATGCCCCCATAAATATCAAACTGATGAATTTATGGATTTATATACCAGTAAAAGCACTTTAAAATCAATTCCGAATTGAACAGGGAGAAGTCATTAGTTACAGGTTTTCAGCATTCTTCAAAATATTTGTGTTCAACAGAATAAAGAAACTCATGAACGTTTAGAACAAGTGAAAGGTGAATAAATAACAGCATTACTTTCAGTTTTGTATGAACTACACCTTTAGGTAGTGACTACAAATGTGAGCAGTTAAAGTGAAACTGAGATTTGGTAAGCGGAAACGTTTTTGCCCATGCATTTTTACCTGTAGCTCATCTATTCTGAGCAGTCGACAGTCTTGCAGCAGTGAGGACGGGTCAGAGTCAGTGGGAGCTGCGCTCTGGCTGCTCACGCTGCTCGACGTCCCTGGAAATTTCACAGCAACATATGCACCATCGACTTTTAGCACCTTGAGTTCAAAAGAGAGAGCTGTTGCAAATGAGGTGTCATAGCAGAGCATCACACATAAACCAGAGAGAAACACAGACAGGAACAGCACACATCAAAAAAAAAAACTTTATACAACTGTGCAAAGTGGCACCTAGAATTATTACTCTAGATTAGGGCTGCACGATATTGGGAAAAACCGACGATGTTTTGGTATTCTGCGATATAAATTGCAATATGAACACAATTTCACCAGATGACTTGATCAGATCTATTCGGAAAGAATTCATAATTTTACATAAATTGGGATGATCCTGTAGAGGTGTACATCTGTATAATATATAATATCTACAAGCATAGATAAATAAAACAAAGAAAAAGATGGAAGTTAAATAAACAATAAATAATAAATCATTGTGAATATAGCTACAAACGGCAGTTTCTTATGCCTGAATGCTAGTAAAAACTTCAGTCACAAGCCTCAAACGCATGCAAATGATCAATTACAATCCAGACTCAACATTGCAGATCCTGTGATGTGACTATTGTGAAAGATCACATTGCGATATCCATGCTGAAACCTTATATTGTGCAGCCCTACTATAAATTCTGGCTGTTTAAAGGTTATACAATGACATTTTTTTTAAAAAGCAGAGAAAGATTTGGTCTCCACTGGATCAAGCTGGGCCGCTCCTGCACCCACCTTTCCCACGGGGACGTTTTTAACATCCTCCACGAAAACAACCTCTCGCAGAGGCCACTGCTCCTCATTCACCTTCTCCTCCTCCTTCGGAGCCGGTGTTGAGCGCCTTCGCTCTGTAGCACAGCAGGAGATCAGTTAGCAATGACAACATTGAAGCCACATCCTAGCCAAGTGTGTTTTGAGATCTCACTAAAGCTGATGATCTTTTAAAAGCAAGAGACCTGAGGTGAATATGCTTAAAATAAGCAGGAACGACGCATGTTTGAAGTTAGTGTGCAGTCAAAATTTGCAATGTTTATTTTGCTAGCACACATTGTTATTTTTTAGGTGAACAACACTATTAGAGATGCACCGATCCCAATACTTGAATCGGATATCGGTTCGATGCTGCATGTTTTTGCTGGATCGGTATTAGCCAGCTGGCACAGATCCAAATCCGATCTTGTGCGTATATTCTGTCATTTATAAGCCAACAAAAGCCATGAAGGTAGCCTATTATAAGGCACTACAAATTTGTCATGGGCCTACTATATCCCAAATGCTCTGAAGCCATTCTACAGCTTAATGTGAAGCACAGATGAATATACAAGTGGTTAAATTCATGTTCACTTCAGCGCTTCCCTCTGCTGCTACTCCCTTCTTTCACAATTCAAACTGCGTGTGGCGTTCACGACAACACGAAAAACTTTCTTCAAGACTATTTGTTCCTGTTAATATAAGTAATCAGTACAGAAATGGATTTAGTTTTGCATTAAATGGGTTCATTTTGTACTGCAACTAGAAGTTTGTTGCTGTTTCTAAACAGCGCTGTGTCTGTTAGATCAGCAGATCGCCTTCACAACACTGGAGTAAAGAGAGTTATTACCTGCTCTTCACACACAAAGTAGCCTCACCTGAAATTTTAAATTAGAAAAGGTTTAAAAATACACTGGACAGATCCTCAATACACTGATTTCTTGCCGTTTTGCTGCTGTTTTGGATTGGAAGTGTCCGAAGATACCGAAGGGCTGTGCGCTAAGACTCAAGCCTGGTTTAAGCCTCAGTGGCACAGGCCGCTCTGTAAAATTATTCTGTAATATTAAAGAATTCTGTCCTCTCATCCTTCGGAATAAGTTTATTCTTCCAAGGGGAATACTTTCAGTGCTGCGAATGCTTTGTAAAGCCTAGCTCATTGTGGTCAAAGTTGATTAAACTAATAAAAGTGAAACTGACGGGCGCAATATGGATTGTCATTAACAAAAATTTTTTTGCTTTATAAGCTACAGTGAAACTGTGGATATTTCACTGTCATTTTATTTTTATTAATATTTTATTTAACAGACCAGTTTGTGTTTTGATTAGGGTCAATAGAAGCATGTTACAGATTTAAAAAAAAAAATCTTAATGTTAAAAAAGGAAACATAAGCTAGACCACAACAGATCAATGTCATAACAAATGCTCAAATAAAGTAGCCTAGTTTAAAGCATCATGTTTTTAGTTAGATTGTGCCGTCTGTCATATACAGTAGGCCTATAGGTCTGTTATTATTACTAAAGAAGATATATTATTTGAGTTTATCAGCAGAACTATAAAAAACTATTAAGAAAAAAAAAAACATGGCACAGTATGGGGACCGGATCTGTATTGTTCAATACTCAGAATTTTAGGATCAGGATCAGTTCCAAAAAAAATGGCATCGGTGTATGTGCAAAAAGAAAATCCCACCCCTACTCAATATTTCATATTAATTGAAAGTACACCAACATCCTGAAATTAAAGTCTCAGCAAATAAAAGCCTGTTTCCACTGTGTGGTACAACATGGTACGGTACACTTTTATGTTCATTTCCACTGTCAAAAGGTACTAAAAAGTGAATCTTACCACTTTTTGAGTACACTTTCCAAAGTACCAAAAGGGTGGCACTAGACACGCAGCTGAACTCTACTGGTTTACGGAAAAACGTCACATTAGTGCGTGAAACAAGCCAAGTAAATGAACACAGCAAGCACAATTTTTAGATACACAGCCAAGACATTACATCGTAATAATGTTTCCATATAATAGTGAGCCATGGTTGACCCGAGCGCAAACAAACCTTGATGAACCATGCCTACCAAAAGTGTACCACTTGGCAGTGAAGACACAGGTCTGATAAAGCTGACCCATACCATACTGAACCGTACCACTCAGTGGAAACGAGGCTTTACGGTTTACAAAGACTTTAAATATACAAATGAGGCACTATAACAGGGGTCACCAGACTTGTTCCTGGGGTACCGGTGTCCTGCAGATTAAACACACCTGAATGAGCTAATCAAGGTGTTACTAGGTGTACTTGAAACACCCAGGCAGGTGTGTTGAGGCAAGTTAGAGCTAAACCCTGCAGGGACACCGGCCCTCCAGGAATGAGATTGGTGACCCCTGCACTATAAGGAAATGTACCCAGAAAACTGTAGTAAATTCTTGTTTGATCATGTTGATATACCACAAAAGTCCGTTACATGAAAAAAAAAAAATCAACATCTATAAAAAGCAAACAGTCAATTATCAGGAAATGTTAATTTTGAAGGTGAACCAATCCTGTAAACTAATCTGCAAATTGACAGTATATAAAGCAGATGGTTTTAGCGGTCGGATGCACGTACTGTACGGCAGTGAAGCGCTGCTAGCGATGGATGAAGTGTCACTGCATGTGGACGCTGGTGAGGGCGGAGGGCCCATTTCCGTCTTCACCAGCTCTGGCTTGCTCTCCGTCCTGATGACAGAAACAAGCACACCTTTCAGCATCTTATTTTTAGCACTAATAAATCTATGCAAAAGAAACAGGCATCCCACTTGGTCTCCTGTGTCTTGGTGTTTTTCTCCATGTTTTTCAGGCTCTCCGGCGAGCGCAGTTGGAAGCGGCAGCTGTCGTTCATGTTCCACACCGACTCCAGCAGGACGCCCACTTTAGGGATCCCGGCGTTCACGGAAAAGGCCACGGCACCAGCGTGATAAAGAGGATTATTCCTCAGGCACACCTGCGGGAAAGACGACGTCACTAATGTCATATCGCTTTTTTTTTTTCAGACAGGATTAAAATCCATAATCCTATTATTCAACTTGGTTTTAATTTGAACAGTTTTTTAAATTTCTTTATTGCATTTATACACTGTATACACTCCCATAATATTGCAGTAAAAAAACAACAACAACAAAACAGCATAAAAACTTCAGTGTTTTACATCAATATTTATGACCTCTATTCTTTGACCACCACATTCAGAAACAATCTGAAAGATCCCCAAACTCCCTCAAAGATCTTGTATTTATCTCTTAATATATATAGCTTATCTTTGTCATGTAACCATGTCTATAATCCAACATCCTATATTGAAACAGGGTTCTTGCACCATTTTAAAAGTAACATTTTATGCTTTTTAAGACCTTTTAAAGACCTCAACAAATATAATTTAAGACCCAAAAAAGTTTTAATAACTTTGGAATAGGCTACTCCTTTTAATGTTCTCGTTAGATTTAAATAAATTGTGCCTCGTCACAGTATGGATAACCCACAGTACCTGCTTTTTGGGTGTCTGGTGGTGAAATGAAGCTGTTATAGCTGACTGAGGGGGCGTCTGAACTAGAGCTGTAATCATGATATAAAAGTTAGGCCTGATAGAGCCCGAACCCGACAAGTACATTTTGATTGACAGCTTTTTAAAAGCCCGAACCCGTTTATAGCCCGACATTATCCAAATGTGCACAGGCACACAGCTCTTTTGTCTTTTTTCATGAATGAGTTGTTTATAAGGGTTAACATTACTTATTCATAACAGGCTATAGGCCTAACATTAGAAACTAGTAACATTGTTAGGTCGAGCTGCAAACAATGCAGGGATTAACCTGGACCTGCTATGACAAGCTGCTGCAACGTCCTGGTGCTGCTTTCCTCCTTTCATGTGCGACTTGACGACTTTGAGCCCCATGGTCCCTAACGAAAAGGTCTTTTTGCAGAATTTACACATTGCCTCTGTGTCACGTCGTTAAATGTACAATTTCCCATCTTTGCATTTTGACACATCAACAACCGCATAATAACAGCACGCAGGTGCAGACCGATGTCAGCGTCTGTACTCTGTAGCTGACCTACCGTAATAAGCAAATAAATCCCGGAGACTGTCATTTCTCTCCTGTTTTACAAGTGCTAAATTAATCAACTATTAGATGTTTTACTGTGGACCACTGTGCTTCCATATCGTCATTAAGCACACTGGCTGAAAATTTAATACCTACAGTCACTTTACAATAATATTTAAGACAATTTAAGACCCTAATTTCCCGGATTTTAATTTAAGACATTAAGACTTTTTAAGGACCTGTGGGAACCCTGTGAAAAATAATCTGTTTAGCTTAAAGAACACGCATGTTGATTTATTTACTGTATATATGAAGAAAGAAAAAGTATCTCCTCTATCATCCCTTTTATTTCTCATTTAATTTTCTTCCGCTTTTCCAGGGCTGGATCAAAGGGGCAGCAGTCTCAGGAGAGAACCCCAGACTTCCCTTTCCCCAGACACTTCCTCCAGCGTGTCCCGGGTCTTCCCCGAAGCCTCCTCCTGGTGTGACATGCCTAAAGCACCTCCCTAGGTAGGCGTCCAGGAGGCATTTAAAATAGATGCCAAAGCCACCTCAGCTGACTTCTCTCGATGTGGAGGAGCAGAGGCTCTACTCCGAGCTCCTCACCCTATCCATAAAGATGCGCCCTGGCACGCTGCGAAGAAAACTTATTTCGACTTCTTGTGTCTGAGATCTTGTCCTTTCAGTCATGACCCAAAGCTCATGACCATGGGTGAGAGTAGGAACGTAGATAAATCAAGAGCTTTGCCTTTTGGCTTGGCTCCTTAACCACGACAGATATTCATTCAAGGGCATTACCCTTTCACTTTTTTCCAAATACATCTAATTTTTGCTTGTTCCCATATACAATGATATATGTACCTTTAAACTCATTGCATCTTATACAGATGCCTGGAATGTTTTCATAATATTTAGGCAATACCACTGGAGTCACCTAAAGCCACATCAACCACTTGTATTGTAGCAGTTTCAGCTGTCTACTTATCTACTTATTTACATCCAGTCCTCCAGCTGTATTGAACACAGCTTTAGTCCAATTTGTAATGACTTCATTAATGCATTAGACATGCTTGGCCATAGGTTCAGTGTTTATTTTTTTACTCCACCCTATGGCTGGTGCCACCAATTTAAGGCTAAATTAAGATATCGCTGACACAATATTGCATTATATCACCGCCATCATAATCAAAATACAACAGACAGCATGCTGCTCACCTGAGTTCCTACTGTGATGTTGGGTATCGAAGAGATTCCAGCACTGGACTTTGGTTTCTTGTTCTTGGCTCTGGCCTTTTCAAGCATTTTTTTCCGTTGACTAAAAGGCACAACACCCCTAAAGGAAAACAGAAACTTATTCCACAGGCCTGTATTCACAAAACCTTTTATCTTACAACTAGAAGTTCTCAGAAATTACATTAAAAATATGTGTTAACTTAAAAATCCATTAAACAAACTTTCACAAAGGAATTAGAGAGGTCTTAAGCTGAAAATGAGGGCGGAGTTTCCATGTGTTGCTATGGATGATGTCAGCATTATTACTAACTATGCATACAGTGATTGGTTGATGGGAAGAGGGAGGAGTTTGTCAGAGATGTAGGCCCCGTTTACACTAATGTTTTAGTGTTAAAACAGGCAAGTATTGCTACGATTACAACATCCGTCCACACTATGCCAAAGTTTCTGAGCGCCAAAAGCTGAGCTTTTTGAAGACGCTGAAGAGAGCGTTTTCATTTTAAAATGCTGCTGCTCCATGTCAGTGTGGATAAAGGAAAAACAGAGACATCTGAAAGCGGAAGCGGAGCTGCAGACATTCACCTATCTGATTGGGGCTTTTTCTCAATATTAAGTAGCCTACACACAGTTCAGTCTGGCATTCTTTCCTTGTAAGTTCAGACTTTGCAAGTTTGATATGGAAAACAAACTCCCTAGGACACGTCGGGTAAATCTTTAAAGGGAACAGTGTACTCTATAACGTCATTCACATCACCCTGGATACGTTGTTTCACCCTTAACAATAAAAACTTGATATAATGCTTATTTTCATTTCGGTATTAGCAACTTAACAGACAGCAAAAATGTTGAGGCGTCATGTAGCTACATGTTTATATGAACATCATCTTCACTGTGTGCATATTCATAACAAAACAGAGTCTATAACATAACTGCCTCCTTTCATTTTCGCTGAAAATACGAACGTACAAACGTTTATTGACATGGCCATTGTTTTTAAGATTTTCTCCCAGTTGAAGTCAGAATTATTAGCCCCTTGCATATTTTTCATATCGCATATTTTGATCTTAAAAAGGTTATTAAAAAATGATTCTTGCCAAAATAAAACAAATAAGACTTGAGAAAAAAAAATATTATAGGAAATACTCTGAAAAATTCCTGAATCTGTTCAATATCATTTGGCAAATATTTGAAAAAGTCAAAAAATATATATATATAAAATAATATATATATATATATATATATATATATATATATATATATATATATATATATATATATATATATAAACAAATAGTTTTGACTTTTATTCAAGTTAGGAGCTACTTATAGCCACTTATTCACTTATTGCGAATAAGAACCCAGAAGCATAAGCAAGCTGAAACTGCTTTATATAAATGAGGGTGACAGCTCACCACCAGTAAAGGCTGTTCTCCAGCTGAGCGCAGGTATACAGGGCACAGCAGTGCAGAGAGACGATCCGCTCCCCCTGCAGCTCCGGGAACGTTTGTGCTCCGTGTTCGAGTTTAGCAGCAACAGTGCTCAGAGTTTCATCCACCCATGTTGCCACCTGCAAAAACAGATTGGTTAAAACTGCCTGTCCCAGTTTTTGTGCATAGAAGTTAAAATAACAGGTCAAATCTCCAATGCAGAAATCAAAGAAAAGAAAACTTCTACACATTTTAATGACTTTATACGTAGGTTACTGCGGCAAAGTATTAGCCTGAACTCGCTTTACAACTTTACATTGAGTAATATCGTCACTAAATAGTAAATTATTATTGCTATTCATTTCACATAATATGTAGATTTTCATTATTGCAATGAAAGTTTTGAGTTTACTGACACACCAATGGCAATGTTGTGGAATACTGAAAAAAATTGAAGGTTTATAAATAATTTCAATAATGTGCATAACTTTACAAGTCTTGTCGCCTATCCAAGTCATAAGAACAAAATAATATCTTGTCTTCTAGTTGATGATGTGGTATCAGAAGTGGCTTATATGAAAGGCAAAGGCCTCTAGATGATGCTTATTTGACCAAAATAAAATATGATCATGCCTTGATGTTGAATGTTTTCATTAGGATAGTAAGGTCTGACTCTGCTTAGACTAAAGTCTCGTCACTGAACAGAAATAATGTCCAGTATAGAATATAAAGTCCTGCTGCAGTGGAGACAGAATGAATATTGTGTCTGAATCCATCATGATCTTGAAGGACTGCATGCATACATCTCTGACACGACTCAAATCACTGATTAATAAAGTCATCTGGAATGAAGAAGAAAGCGTTCCTGCAGGACTCCCAGAGTTCGTCAAGAGTCTTTGGATTGATCTTCAATGCCTCCTCCAACTTACACTAGACATCCTAAATAATGTTCATCTCTGGTGACTGGGCTGGCCAATCCTAAAGCACCTTGACCTTCTTTGCTTTTAGGAGCTTTGATGTGGAGGCTGAAGTATGAGGAGCACTATCCTGCTGGAGAATTGTCCCTCTCCTGTGCTTTGTAATGTAATAGGCAGCACAAATGTCTTGATACCTCAAGCTGTTGATGTTGCAGTCCACTCTGCAGAGTTTACACGCCCCCATACTGGATGTAACCCCAAACCATGATTTTCATTCGGCAAACTTGACTGATATCTATGAGACTCTAGGGTCCATGTGGGTTCCAGTAGGTCTTCTGCAGTATTGGTGATGATTGGGATGCAGTTCAACAGATGATTCATCAGAGAAATCCACCTACTGACACTTTTACAAATGATCAACTAGAAGTCATTATTTGCTGCTCTCGCAACTGGTATTGACAACAAGACTTTTGTCAGGTAGTGTACACTGTAGGTTTATAACAAAGACATCAACAACAATCAATAATACAAAATAAAAATCTAAAACATATTTTACATTTACTTTTAATAAACATCCACACTTTTTGAAAAATTCACATTTTATAATTCATTCCTTTAAAATCTTTCCAGATAAAATGAGATGGTCTCAGAACATTAAAAATAGGAGACTGCAAAAGTATGTGTTTCACATTAAGGATGTTATTGCAATCATTATTATATAGTTCAAAATATGCAATTGCAAATATCCTATGGGTGGCCTTGACCGTACAATTGGAAATATAAATGTGAGGATATTTTTGAAAACTGATTTTCATTTTTAGTACCCTCCCACTCCTGTCTTATGATTTTTTTCTCATGCATTCCTTTATGAATAAATCCTTAATGAATAATGGATAATTAATGAATAAATCTCATGCATTCCTTTAAGAATAATCTCCTTACCTTGTTGTTCTCGGTGGCCACAGTGGCTCGGATACTGTTGGCGGACAGGTGGGTGATCTTTTCATTGGTCAAGCCCAGGAAAGGAACACGAGGGTGATGTATAGAAGGATTCTGCAAACAAATGCAAAAACATTGAGATTTAGCAATTCAATAGTGACAGGAATTTATCATTTATCATGATGCAAATCTTACTTGTGCGTTTCTGTAAGGTTCAGGTTCATTCCACTTCCACTGGTAGAGTTCTCCTTTGGTACTGACGGCAACCAGCTCAGAGTACAAAGCACCAATGCTGACAAACTTTGTTACATAGTCCTAATGGGTCAAACACATATTGATATATTACTGAATAACTGAAATATAAAATGCATCCAATGATACTGGACACTAAATCTCTGAAGTTTAACCCAAGGTTGGCCATTAATTAATTAATTTATTATTTATCTATTGCCACATCAGCAACTTATGGCTATTTCATGGCAAGAAGGATATACAAAAAAAATTACATGATAAAAACAAATTCGTATTACAATAAAAAGTTACTTAGATAAATATCTAAAATATAAATAAATAAAATTCACACAAAAATATAAATCAAAGTTAAATGTGACTTTTCAGTTCAATGTTTGATAATTAATTTAAGATTCTTCCTTGTGGTACCTTTTTGTTTGTCTAACTGTATTCAAACTTCCACATTCCAACAGAATATGTTTGATAGTAAGAGCAGCCTGGCAGTAATTACATTTAGGTGGGTCTTCATTATTGAGTAGATACAAATGAGTCAACCTAGAATGTCCAATTCGACATCTAGTATAGACAGTTTGATCATGGCTGGTTTTAAAATTATATTTTGCTAAGTGTCTTTCAAGGTTGGCCATTAAATTAAAGGAAAGTAGGCTTTGTAGGAAAAAAAAGTAGGAAGAATGCATTAATAAATGTTTTTAAATAAATGCATGCTAAGATTTTAGAGAAATCTAATCTTATATGCTACTAGTCTAGCATGATAAATACTAGGGTATTTGTCTAATTTGCAGGTACTGTAGGATTGAGTCATAACAAAAATGTTTAAAAAATAAAAATAATAAAAATAGGTTTTACTTTTTTGCGGGTTTTTTTGTTTTTTGTTTATTTATGCGATTATATTATTACTACGCACCATTTACCTCATATTATTATTATTATCTACCACACAAAAACGTAAATTTTAATATGGGTCATTATTTATTAACTCATGTCAATCCAAACCTGTATGCATTGCTTTTTTTGTGTAACACAACATTAGATATTTTTAAAAATGCAGATGAAGATTTGGACAAGATCATTAACCCAATCTTTATTAGTGATTAACCCACTGAGTCTTTTTTTCTGTTGAAAACAAAATAAGTTGGAAAAAATGTGAGAAACTTGCAACCATTGACTTCAGACGTATTAGTTTACCTACTACGGGAGTCAATGTTTGCTGGTTTTAACATTCTTTAAAATATTCTCTTTTGTGCCCAACAGAAAAAAAGAAAAAAATTAAATATGCAACAACTTGAGGGCAAGTAAATGGAAATGTATTTTCATGTTTTAGATAAAAAAAATACCTTTAAATTTGTCCATTTAATGGAAGTCAATGGCCACTGAAATTCTACAACTAAATAAGAATAAGCAAATATTGACTGTAATATTTAGGAGAAGATTTAAAGGGGACCTATTATACAAATTATCCTTTTTATATGGGGTTTGAACTGATGTGTGGCAACAATATGTGTTAATATAGCCAACTTTTAATGGTAAAAATGTATAAATTACATTTTTTATAATCACACTTGATAAAAACCCTTTGACTGACATTCTCTCATAGTACGTGTCATCAGAGGGGGAAAGCCCCGCCCACTAGTGACCATCTCTACCTCATAAGCATAGGACGTTAGTCTTGTTTTAGAATCTGCTACAATCCTGACACACTGGCATTAGTAGCCGCGCCCTCTTTTATAAAGAGCACAATCTCATTTAAATCTAAAGCGACAGTCACCTAAATGGCTCAATTAGGATCATAGCCTAAAAGGGTCAGTTTCACACTTATAAAACATTCAATGTTCTATTTAGTTTATTTCTTTAGCGCTTTTACAATGTAGATTGTGTCAAAGCAGCTTAACACTTTCCAGTTTTCATAGCTAAAGTTCAGATCAGTGGTTTATTTTTACTGTTGAAAGTCCAAACACTGAACAGCAAATCCATCAGTTGTGTAGTATTCTGAGCTAAACCTTCACATACACACACACACACACACACACACACACACAGGGGCATCAGAGACTTCTTTTACATCTTTAAAAAGAGGCATCTTTAAAATGCACCACTGTTATGAAAGTCTAAAGACCCACCTTATCAGGCCACCACTGGAGCTCTTCCCCCAGAGTGACTGGGCTCTGCAGCGGAACACTCTTCTTGTCAAGGCTGGGCTCTCCCTCGCGGCTGGTGGAGCCACGCTCCGCATCGAAGGAGGCCCCGTCCAGCCACCGCCTCTCCCGCAGCCTCAGGACCGACTCACGCTCGCGGAGCAGCTCAGAGTCTCTCTCTAGGGGGAGAAGGAGAACTGGTATGCAATAGGGTCACACCAGTGGGATAACAGTAAGCCACTCTGGGAAAGACCCTTGGAATAGTGAGATTTCATACAAATTGCATAGTGACCATTAAGTTGTCGAAAAGACCATTTTAGTCCAGGCTAAGTCTGCTGTTCTTCTTTGACACCAATCACCAGAAACAACTGAAAATTACGCTCGCAAAACGCTAGTGAAAAGGATCCATGACCTTTTTTAGGTGATGGATCATATCTTTTTAATTAAGTAAAATAACGCTACAGTGTTCAGCATAAATGAGTGCACCCCCTTACAGAGATCAATATTTTATATAGGATGCTTTACAATGATATTTGAGCATATACATTAAGATTGGTCAGTTACAAAGGCAATAAATTAAAATAACTATAAAATAACGGTGCTAGATATAGTACACCCCAATGAATATGTGAAGGAAAAATGTAAAATAAACCTTAAAAATAAATATAAATATTCACTTTAGGTAATTTTGAACTTTCTTTGCAAGATTATACTATAGATTATACTATACGTATAATCAAACTCTTATTTTAATTAATATAACTGCTTAAAATGGTTTCATTTAAATGCACCAAAATATAAAGTCTATACTCACTGAGAATTGAATAAATGTACTTATTGTTAAAGGAGGTGTCCTTCTTTATGCTGTGCACTGTATATATGGATGCTGTACAGACTAATAACTGGCTTTGTCAGGTGGTGGGTCAAATTATCAGAGGCAAGATCTTGTTGACAGGGGTGTCCAGCATTGGCTGAGATTTATGGGTATAAACTGCAGGGTCTAATGGGAAACTGTGCACACTGCAGGGCCTTTCGCAGAGGGCTCACTAGGGGAAACGACGACTATGACCATGCAGGACATCTGGACACTCTTTCAAAGCACAGACACTCACACACAACACAAACATGCAGCAAGGTGTTTGAAGTATCTGATATCCATGGGTAATGGATTATGAACATGTTTTTTTTAAGGTCATACGCAATTCTGTGTTATTTGCTTGTAATTCAAAGAATGCAAAATAATTGAGAGGAGGATCCAAACGCTGAATAAATTCAGCAACTTACAGTTGCATAGCAACATTGCAATGTGAAGCGTTAAAATAGAATTTGGCAGCTCTCAGTCAGAATTTACAGCCTGAAATATCAGTTTTATAATTAAATCTTCTCTTTTAAATGTCCTCTGTACTCTAAAGTGGTTCATGTTATAAATGATCTTAACTGAATACTCCACATTTGCAGAAAATAGGCTCGTTTTATTGTTCTCCTAGATTGTGAAATAGTTGAGTTTTACCTTTTTTTAAATATTTATTCAGCCAATCTCTGAGTCTGGTAAGAGCATTTTTCGCTTAGCATAGATCATTGAATTAAAATTTGACCATTAGCTTCACCCTCTAAAGCAGTGGTCTCGATTCCCAGAAGGCCACAGCTCTGCATGGTTTAGCTCCAACCACCTCCAACTCACACCTCATAATGTTGTGTTCACAACAAATAAATCACTATATTAGCACTTAAATAGTTTACTCGCTTCATTAGCGCGTCAAATTTGCTTTATTTGCGCATCACATCTACTGTGACACATCTGTCATGGACAGGGCGTCTGTCTGCCCAGTGACTCTAGCTTCATTGCTAAACAGCTAACATGAATTTTATTGAGGGAATAACTGTGTTTATATGCTTAAGGAAGGCTAAAAACCGCATATATATTTATTTTGCGCCGTGTCTGAGTCCACTATATCCTTTCAGAGGTGCACCCAGCTCTGTGAGTTCATCAACTCCAGGATGATGGAAGCTTTCAGCAGTGATTCCGACTGAGCTGAGCTCAGTTTGATGAACTGTTGTCTGGTGTACGTAGGAGGATTTTACCCCCGGGACACCAACAACAGGTGCTACGTCATAATCACGCCCCTACAAGAGAAAGCTCCTGATTGGTTAACGCGGCACGAATGTCCACTGAAGTTCAGATTTTCCAACTCTAGCAATTAGCGTGTTAAGTGCACAAATCCCTCAACTTCCGCCGCACTCACTCACGCACATCATCTACTCACGTCTTTGAACTGACTTAACATGTAAATCCCAGGCTATGTTTCCATCTAAAAATGCAAATCAACTTTGCACAAAACTGGATTATCGCATAAAAGACGTGCGAATACAGCAGCGTTTCCATCCAACGAGTCAAAGCGAACAAAATCATTGCTTCCTGATTAACTGGCGTCAAATATCAACAGTAAAAATGGAATTTGTTGCATTAGGAGAAGCTGCGTCAATCTTTTCTTCATTTAATAAATCACTTGCACCTCAGAAGGCAATCCTGACACGCAGTGAATGCATGGTGGTGTTTGAAGGAGTGAGACGATGTTTCCATCGCAGTTTAAGCGCATCTTATCGAATAAAAAATGTATCCTACTCGGTTATGTGCATGTTTTTTATTCCCATTTTTAAAATTTAAGCGCATCTAGGCATTTCCATCAACCTTATTTATGCGCAAATGCAAAATGCACAAAAAAAAAGGTGGTTGGAAATGTAGCTACTCTCGCTTGACGCTTCATCCACATCTGGTGTGAATGCAGCATAATAGTTTCTAGTAGTCTTGAACACCTTGATTAGTTGGATCAGCTATGTTTGATTAGGACTGGAGCAAAGCTGTGGCCCTCAGAAGACCCATGCTTTAAAGCAGGGGTCACCAACCCTGTTCCTGGAGAGCTACCTTCCTACAGAATTCAGTCCCAAGCCTGATCAAACACAACTGAACAAATTAATAGTACCTAAAGCAGCACTTGATAATTACAAACAGTTGTGTTTGGTCAGGGTTGCAACTGAAATGTGCAGGAAGGTAGCTCTCCAGGAACAGGGTTGGTGACCCCTGCTCTAAAGTGACCAGTGTTTTGATATTTTTCCTATTTAAAGCTTGACTCTTCTATAGTTACATGGTGTACTATGATAGATGCAAAATGAAAAGTTGCTATTGTCTACTGATATGGCTAGAAACAATACTCTCATTCTGATAATAATCAATTAGCTGTTGACCTACCATGGCTGCAGCAGGTGCAATAATATTACCATATAGACATTACCATATAGAATAGTTCCTACCCATACGAGACTAAAAAATAGCAAAG